>NW_015505795.1:231100-259534 GCF_001515645.1 Sinocyclocheilus grahami | reverse complement strand
ATTATTTAAAAAAATGTGTCTATCAATGGTGGCAATCAGTAGGCTAATTTCTAATGAAGAGACCAATTTATATGACAGATTTCAATGTAGGCTTTTATTCATATGTAAACATTGTGAGATAGCTACTTATAATGATAATGAAAGTTTTGCTCACTCAGTGTATTTTTGATTTTACAGCTGGGGTCATTTTGGTGCAGTAGCACGAGATTGATTTAAAACTTTGAATTGAATAAAAAATGACAAGGAGGCTAAGCAGCTAATAATAAAATAAGAACAAATAAAGAAATTACTAATGATAGCACATTTAATCGGTTGACAGCCCTAATATATATATTTTAGCCAATGTTTTGTGACACTTTTTTGTACATTTCTAAGCAATAAATTCTATGTTGAATCAAAATATATCTTTCTAAAGCTACTGTTTTGTAATGTTTATTGAATGCTTTTCACACAATAATGACTATCTTTTGGAGGGGTAATGTCTCAGGCCAAATGGACGTGCAATTAATTTGCAATTAATTCAATAAATGAATCAGCCCATCACCTAATTAATTAGATTAAACATTTTAATCACTTGATAGCCCTGTTACTTTTTAAATTCTTCAAAAACTTTCTTCGGTGTTCCACTGAAAAAGTTGGAATTTTTTAAATATTCAATTTCAAATGAACTGATGAAGATGATGACGAAGATGTGGCTAAACCACGAAAATGCAGAATATTTCAGCCCACTGAAACCTGCTGGAAACAAAAACATGCTGACTACTTAGAAGAGAATCCGAGTGCACACTGTGATTTCAGGCCACATACGGCGAGATTCATGTCCGAGCGGGGGGTCTGATGAGAATCGAAACGTGCAAACTGCAGCAAAGCTTAACCAGAGCGGTGTTTGTGAGATGAATTCACCTGTCTCTGTGAGGTTCAGCAGCGAGCAGGAATACGGGTCTTCACGATCTTCCTCCGGCACAGAACAGCCATGCTCACCAATGATGAATTTCACCATCACCCTTTCAAATACACCAGCAGACAACATCAATGCTTCGTTCTCAGTTCTGACGGCTTAGTAAGTGTGATTTAATTGTTCACGGCTGCCGAGCAACATCACAATCTGCTGCATCAATACAGATGTGCATCACAGATGTGTGTATATGGGCTATTTTACAGCAGTTTGCTGAATTTAGAGTGTGTTTTACAATATTAATGACTGTATTAACGAGTCTTGTGTTTAGGTCTCAAGTCAGTCATAATGGAAAGCTGTTTTTTCACTGATCATTTATTTGTTATTCATTATCTGATCTTTTGATTTGTGTCCATTGATTTCGATTAAATCAAATTATAAACTTGATTTTTGCAGTCATTTATTAACCAGATTATGCTGTATGCATAAGCACATGGCTATTAAAATAAGACATTTAATCATACTAATAATTATTATTATTTAAAATAGATGTTATTTTTTAGTATTTTTGTGCTGCAAAAAATTGTTTTAGCTTTTTTTCATCATTATTTTACAACCACTTTATAACCCACATGGTTATTAAATTAATAGACCATACAATAACATAATGCATTTCTTGTTTTATTTATTTGTTTAATTTTTGGTTTATCACATACCCCTAATTGTCATATAAAGAAAATAAACAACTATATACAATCTATATAAAAAAAAACAAAAAAAAACACATATAATAAATATAAATATTAAACATATACATATAAATACATACACATGCACGCATAATTTAATTTATATATATAAGTAGTGCTGTCAAACTATATTATAACGATATATTAAAAAAAATATTTGCATGTATATATTTATATTCACATAATTTATATTATATATAAATATATTCAATATTAAAACATAACACATTTTTCTGAAATACATACATGCATGTGTGTGTATTTATATATACATAATAAATATACACAGTACACACACATGTATTATGCAAACAAAAACTTTTATTTTGGATGCGATTAATCGCAATTAATCGTTTGACAGCACTAGTATATAGTTAGTATTTTTTGGCTGCAATAAACTGTCATATTTGATCTTTTCCATCATTTTCCACCCACTCTCTGACCCTTAGAAATAAATGTTATGTTCTTTTTGCTCTAAAAGCTGTGGCCTTCAAACATCCAATGTATAATATCGCAGCTTTTGATGAGAACATGCAGCGTGCTTTCAAACATATTCATTTACTCATAATAAAACTGTGCAGAATTGATTTGCTGCGGCGCTGGGCTGTGATTCGAACATTAAATCATGTTTGACCTATTTTAATGAGCATTTGCCTGAACGATCTTTAAACGTGGAATATTTATAAGGATTTTCATAAGGCTCGATAAAGTTGCAGGCCAAAACAAACAGCAAAAAACCCCTCAGATCAAGCAGTCCATTTTTAAAGTCAATAACATGAGCCTAATCTTCTGAAATGAATCGATGTCTGTCAGAAGTGAGAGTTTTAATGAAGCAGAAATGGAAAGATTCACATTCAGTACCGACCGTTTCTGGAAGTGAGGGTGGTGTTTAAGGTACCCCAGCCATGTGTCTCTTATGGCCTGCCGGAGCTCATGATGATGCCGCGCTGACAAAACACCCACCAACACCTCATGCACTGCCTTCTGGTTGTCTGTCAATACAATATTGAACAGAAACACAATAATCAGCACCAAAACAGAGCCTAATGGTATTCTCCAATGCTGCAAATGATTCAAACATGCAAAAAGCCTTTTTAAAAGAAGTTCATACAAACATGAACATATGCTGAAAATGTTTTTATTCACCCTCAGGCCATCCAAGTTTCTTCATGGGAACAGATTTGGAGAAATGTAGCACTGCATCAGTGTCTCAGCAATGGATGCTCTGCAGTGAATGGGTGCCGTCAGAATGAGAGTCCAAACAGCTGATAAAAACATCACAATAATCCACAGCACTCCAGTCCATCAGTGAACATCTGGAGAAGACAAAAGCTGAAACAAATCCAGCATTAAGATGTTTTTTTTTAGCTAAAATAGGAGTCCATAATCCATAATAACACTTCCTCCAGTGAAAAAGTGCATCTGCTGTTGTCTCTCACATCAAAATCCAGCCATATGTGTTTAGAGCTGTTTAAAGCTGCTTGATCTGTGCAGATTTCTCTCCTGATTCACACCAGAACACTTTTTCACTGGAGGAAGCATTATTATGGATTATGGACTCAGATTTTAGTTAAAAACGTCTTAATGCTGGATTAGTTTCAGCTTTTGTCTTCTCCAGATGTTAACTGATGGACTGGAGTGCTGTGGATTACTTGTGGATTATTGTGATGTTTTTATCAGCTGTTTGGACTCTCATTCTGACGGCACCCATTCACTGCAGAGCATCCATTGCTGAGACACTGATGCAGTGCTACATTTCTCCAAATCTGATGAAGAGACAAACTCATCTACATCTAGGATGTGTATTTTCAGCAAATGTTTATTTCTGGGTGAACTATTCCTTTATAAAGGCTTTTCCGGCAGGTTGAAGGCTCACACACAGAACAGATGATGCAGCGAGATGAAAGTCTCTGGCAGCGGCCCTTTGTATCCCCTAATGGATTGTCACTTGTGTCCTATTCCACCATGTGTGACAAACATCAGAGCAAGTGTGTAATGCGCATCTGTGCCTTTGTTGCCAGGTAAACTCTCCCAGAGTTCAGTGAGATCTCAGATACTTTCTACAGTCTCTCTTCTATTGTACACAACTTCAGGTTCAATCCGATACTTTCTTCAATCCGATCTCTGTGGTTTACAAGCTGCCGGCATCCGCGTGCACAGCACACTAATGCAGCCGTCATCTAATGCATTAATGTCACAACTCAACCCCCCAGCAGAGCACATTGGTGATATTATAAGTAAATCGCTGCAAACTGTTCAACATGCTTATAGATCATTAAAGTGCAATGATCAATGCATTCAGTATTAATGCTCATATGCATGCAGTTAACATTCAAGTTCTATATGCACTGAGCATTAAGGGTCTATACATTATATTATACATTAAGCAGCAATAATTTTATATATTCTATAATTCTCTCTCTCTCTTTATATATATATATATATATATATATATATATATATATACTGTATATATATGAAGAGTTTGGTTCCGAAACGCTATAAATCCATTTTGATTAATTTGAGTAAAAATGTGATTTCTTTTCCAAGAAAGTGGCAAGATGAAAATCAGTAATTTCAGTTTCAAACGTTCACATAGCATCTTTAGGTTATAATAGCATTAAAAATTTAAATCCAGATTTTGATTGTCAAAGATTTATTATAAAAACTGATTCTTTTTTCATATTGAAACGGTTGAAAATACACAACAAAGTAAGTCGATCCACATGTGACAGCCTCTGAACTTGCTCAATACTAATCTTATTAATAGCTTACGTTTTCTTCCCTCTTATGTTAAGCATTAATCGTTCTATAAGAACTGAGTGTTAATATTCTTTATGCATTGATCATTAAAGTCCCATATGCATTTACATTGAAAATGAATGGTCTATAAATGATATTAGATAGATAGATAGATTAGATAGATACATATATATATATAGACTATTAATACTGAATGCATAAGGAACTTTAACATACATAAAAAATTATATGTGCTCTATATAAAATGAGCAACTATGTTCTGTATGCATTCATTTTTCTATTGGAATTTAGCATTAATGTCCTATGAGCAAATAATATGAATTATTAATCATTAATAAAAAAAAACATTATAATGCTTTTTATGCATGGATCACTATGCATTGATTTTTTTAATGCATTCTACATGCACTCAGCGTTGAAATTGTCTATGATTTTCATTAATGGTCTATGCATTATATATATATATGTTCTAAGTGGGTTATTTTTTCTATATGAAGTGAGAAAATTCAAAGAGTACTTTATGCATTAGCATATTTATATATTCAGTAGCAATGCTCTGTATAAACTGATCACCAAGTTTCTACATGCATTAATCATATATTTATATGCATCAGAGTAGTAAGAATTGATATGCATTGTCTATGAATCCACTGCATGCATTCAGCCTCCGTCTAAACAGCAGACTAATAGAGAGGAAGAGAAAGCAGCAGAAGTTGAGCGGTACCTGCAGAGCCGAAGCCCAGCAGGAGCGCAGTTCTGTCGGTCCAGCCGAGCCAGTGAAGCAGCGCCGCGAAGACACACGCTAACAGCGCCGCTGCTGCGCTTCTCATGGACGAACCGCTGGGTCCGGACACCGACGCTTAACGGGCTGCGCACACAACGAGCGGACCGCCGACTCGACGCGACGCGCATCGCTGATGTGATGAGTGTCCGACGCGCCGCGTCATGTCTAACTGCACGCTGATGACGACAGCACTCGGGCAGCCAATAGGAGTGGAGCGGTCGACGCGCGGTGCCTTCTGGGAAATGTAGTTCAATCAGTTTCCTGTTGCCATGAAGGTTGTGTCAAATTAGCGATTGACTTTCCTTCTTAACAATAAAAAGTGGTCTTGATTGCTTCTATGGTCCTCATTTGTAAATGACTTAATTTAAATGTAAATGTAAATAGAACAGTATCTATTTCAAATAGTTTTTTTTTCTGAAATCACTTAATGTTATCGGATAATGTATATATAATTAATGTGCTAATTTTCTTGGGTCAAATATATAGTGTACATAAACAGTGTTGTCGTGAATCTGTCTTGTAATTATTTCATAATCACACAAATATAGTGTGCGATACTCTGTTGCACCGCTAGGTGTCTCCCTTGAACACAATATTATAAACTTGTATGTTATTGTCAGAGCAAACATATTAAATCAAGCATATCATTCTTAGAATGCAAGCAAGCACACTAAATTTTGAATGCAGACAGTTTTAAAATGTTTATTAATTTGTACAACTGCACAGATCTAAACATTCAGACTTCTAAAAGAGAAAAGTGCAGAAAAGCACCAACAAATCCATACATTTAGGCATCGATTCAATTACAAGGTATCTCAAAGTTCTAATACTTAAATAGGGTAATCGGTTCATGCAAGTTATGTTTTTATAATAACAATCATAATATTATTTAAAAGTTATTTTACATGTTGGGGTTTAATTGTTAGAAATCAGCTGGACTCGCTTGGAAACCCAACAAACCCTCACTCTCACTGAACACATGGAGCATTAGTGCTATTATAAAAGTAAATATTAAACGTTTAGAACACAATATCATTTTAAATACCCACCGTACAGACACACTCTTTGCTTTCCATGAATTTAAAGGCGATCTCATGCAACGATAGCATTTCGAATATACATCTGTGCACTTTTCGAGGAGGATCTTCAGATATAAGATACGTTTGAGAGTCAGAAAGACCCTCCGTCCACCGTGGCACACGTTAAAGGGGCTTTAATACAGGTTACACAAGCAACACCTCCATCAGGTGCTGCGCATTAGATATAACAACACTTGGTTTCGTATAAACTAGCAAAGGCTAGACTAAAATTACAGAGATATACAGAAAAACATTTGACATTGTGCTTTTTTTGTTTCTTTGTTTTGAATAGGAAAAAGCCTGTGAAATAACAGTGTAGAGGACACGCCGTAGTCACAGTACTTGGCACTCAGAAACCACCTCTCTATACATACACACACACACTCACACACACACGCACACACGCACACACACACACACACGCATGCAGGCTCTCCGTTTGGCATTTCAGTCAAAGGCCTTGCTGTTTAAATCAGGACAAGCAAAACAACTCTAAAACTATTGTGAAACATGCCCGTGTTAGTAAGGCCATTCAGCAAGTGTGAAGAAATCATTAGCAGGGAGGTGATTTGAGGAAAGAATCTGCCTGTTTGCATGTGGGAAGATCTTTTCATTGAATAAAAAGGTAATTTAAATCTAACTCGGACTAAATTTAAAGGTGATGCGTGTCATTTCTTTTATATTCAAGGAATAGTTCAGGCAAAAATGAACATTTGCTGAAAAATTACACATCCTCAGGCCATCTAAGATCAGGATGAGTTTGTTTCTTCTTCAGATTTGGAGAAATGTAGCATTGAATCACTTGCTCACTGCAAGTGAATGGGTGCCGTCAGAATGAGAGTCCAAACAGCTGATAAAAACATCACAATAATCCACAAGTAATCCACACCACTCCCGTCCATCAGTGAACATCTGGAGAAGACAAAAGCTGAAACAGGAGAGAAATCTGCACAGATCAAGCCAAAACAGCTCGAAACAAATATGTGGCTGGATTTTGATGTGAGAGACAACAGCAGATGGACTTTTTCACTGGAGGAAGCGTTACTATGGAATATAGACCCATATTTTAACAGGAAGCGATGGTTTTGAAGTTAAAAACGTCTTAAAGCTGGATTTGTTTCAGCTTTTGTCTTCTCCGGATGTTAACTGATGGACTGGAGTGCTGTGGATTATTGTGATGTTTTTATAAGCTGTCTGGACTCTCATTCTGACGGCACCCATTCACTGCAGAGCATCCGTTGCTGAGACACTGATGCAATGCTACATTTCTCCAAATCTGATGAAGAGACAAACTCATCCTAATCTTCAATGGCCTGAGGGGGAGGGTAAATTATAGGCATATGTTCATTTTTGGATGAACTATTTATTTAAAATTCACATTTAATGTGTAGAGTCACTTATAAGTGAGCCATCTGTAGGTTGATTTCCCAACACAGCACAACACTCTGACTTCAGACCATTAGAATGGTTTGCAATTGCGAAATGACACACTTCAGCTTTGAATATTGTCTGTACGAAGGTGAAATCTCCAAATAACTTTGTGATAAAGAGGAAAATAATAACTCCCGTCCCGCTGGATTTTATGTCAGATGGGGCAGAAAATACCTCTGTACAGTCGAGACCTCATACAGACGCACAACGCAACACCTTGAGGGCAAACGCATCCCAGAAGCCATCATGAGGATTACTGTCGAATGTTTGAGTTCAAACTGAACTGATTCAGATTCAATATCTCAGGTCTGAACGCTGTGTTCCTATCACAAATGTGGAGGAGGCCTTCTCAGAGGTATCCGGTTCGGTTTATCACAATGTAATTTGGAAACTGGATAAGATTTGATTCACATAAGCGGATTAAAAATATCTCAAATATCATCATACCGGAAAATGGGGAGAGATGGGAAATCATTCAAATGGAAATGCATTACAGATGCACTACAAGTCAAAGGTTTGGACACATCTGCTCGTTCTTTATTACGACTATTATTTCTTACGCTCACCAAGAAGGCATTTATTTGATCAAAGATACAGTAAAATATTATTAGAATTGAAAACAACTGATTCTATTTGAAAATATTTTAAAATGTAATTTATTCCTGCGATGCAAAGCTGAATTTTCAGCAGCAATGACTCCTTACTGAATAAAAAGGAGAAGTTTAATAAAATAATTATATCTAAATACAGATCAAAGTCAAAGGGCGGATGCATTATTTTTTATTACGACTGATATTCAAAAACAGACAATAGTCATGAAACCTATGAAATAAAACAAATGGGAGTCTGGGAATAATGTAGAGACTAAAACATGCAACGCAAATGAAATCTCTCTTAGATTTGAGCTTCTTGTTTTGGACATTCATCAATCAAATTCAAGTTTTAAAATGATTTAATCGAATTCCAGTTTTGTAAACAAATTCATACAAAGTCACAATTTGTCAACAACTAATTTCAATCATTCAAGACACGGAGAGAATTACTTTTTTATTAAATCTATGGACGAATAAATATTTGCAATAGCAGGAAAAATGGATTGTGTTTATGACTTCATGACCACTGTATGATTTGACATATATTTCCATCAATATAATTAACGCATGGATGCATAGCTAACGATTGTTAAATATTGAGTTCTGTTGTTTTTGTCCTCTGCTTTTTTTGAAGATTCGCTCAAGTGTGTCCAAACATTTGACCAGTGATGCATATCAAATAGCTGAAGTTTAAAAAAACGTCTAAATACATTAGAAAACATCCACCCGTCAGGGTTTCACATCCTCTGTGGCACGACACATGAGTCAAAACTAAACGAAAACACAAAAATCTCTCATCTCATAAGCAGTGAGAAAGGCTGTTCTCTAATTACCAAGTAATAACAAACCTATTTAACGAGACATGAGACGCTCTGACCGGGTTGCCAGTTAATTGACCCCCCCCCCCAAAAAAACCCCCACAGGCGTCCGGGAGGGATCGGACCGTCAACAGATGCGGCGCTGCCACTCAAACACAGCTCAGCGGCAGCAGCCAGGGACGTGGAAACCTCACGGCAGAACCTGCAGCCCGGCCCGGCCTCAGAGGATGGTGCAGAAGAACTTCTTCTCCCGGAACGGGTTTTCTGAGGCCGGGACAGGCACGATGAGCGGGTCCTCTCGTATATGAGCGTCACAGTACGCCATCAGGTCCGCCGCGGCCTTGGACACCTGAGGACAGAGTTAGGGGTTTAGATATGGCATAGATTTTGAAAGAAGTCTCTTCTGCTCGCCAAGGTTGCATTTATTTAATCAAAATACAGTAAAAATACTGAAATATTTTTTACAATTTAAAACATAGTTTTCTATGTGAATATCTGTTCAAAGATAATTTATTCCTGTGATCAAAGCTGAGTTTGTCTTCAGTGTCACATGATCCTTCAGAAACAATTCTAATTTGCTGCTCAAGAAACATTTATGATTATATTATCAATGCTGAAAACAATTGTGCTGCCTAATACTGTTGTGGAAATATGAATAAAAAGTTCAAAAGAACAACATTTATTTGAAATGGAAATCTTTTGTAACATTATAAATGTCTTTACTCTCACTGTTACTTTCTTAAATGTGTCCTTGCTGAATAAAAGTACCTTGTATCATGGTTTCCACAAAAATATTTAATATTTTATTTTCCATAAAAGATTTCGGAAGAATCGTGTGACAATGGAAGTCTGGAGGGAAAAATGCTGAAAATTTCTCATAAATAAATGACATTTTTACATATATTCAATTTGAAAACAGTTATTTTAAATGGTAACAATATTTCACAATATTACGGTTTTAACTGTATTTATAATCAAACAAATGCAGCCTTGGTGAGCGGAGTTTAAAAAAAAAATCCTAATTTTTACTGCTAGTTTTTGATATCAAAGGTAAACATTATTATTATAATAAAAACAATATTCCTATGACTCTCCCCCCATATCACATTACAATGCTTCGGATCATGCAGGACACTGTAGTTCAGCAAACTAACACACATGAAACTCATCTGTGCTT
The DNA here is from genome assembly GCF_001515645.1 of Sinocyclocheilus grahami. Classification (NCBI taxonomy): domain Eukaryota; kingdom Metazoa; phylum Chordata; class Actinopteri; order Cypriniformes; family Cyprinidae; genus Sinocyclocheilus; species Sinocyclocheilus grahami. The sequence continues at coordinate 249,245 of NW_015505795.1, read as the reverse complement.
AGCTCTAGAACTGACCATCTCTATTCTAATAACTGATAAGTGATCAGTGAGCTAACGAGCATCAGTATCTGCTCTCCTCTGCTCTCCTCCTCGTCTGCGGCTCCATCAGCAGCCAAAGCAGAGCGACAGACTGAGTCCACAGACTCGGAGAAAACAGCACTGGCTCATGTTTTTACAGCATTGGCTGACTGTTGTACGTAAATATTCAGTTTAATATAGAAGTTTGAAAGAGGACGATTTTAGTCTGCAAATGTCATGCTGAATAAACATGCCAAAGCATGACATTTATCACAGTCCATTGTGTTCACTGCTATTTCTAGGCCCCTTTGTAGAATGTTGGCCTAAAACTGCCAGAGTGAAGCACACAAACACACAGCCTCTTTCTGATCTTAAAAAGTCTGATAAAAATACAAACTATTAATTTATTATTCAGTTATTCATGAAGCATTATTTGTGTTGAGTGTTTTATGTGCCTGTTCAAGTTCTGCTAATTCATAAGCCGAGTGAGAGCCATACTCGCAAAGGTGATGTTAATTGTTAAACCAAATAGAATCAAACCTTTCAAAAACACGCAGCAATATGATTCTTTTTTTGAGAGACAGGCAGTGGGTTTAATCAGTGACATTATTAACAGATAAGGATGCACCGAATGTTCGGTAACCGAATAAGCGAAAAAAGACAGAATTTATTGTACCGAACAATAATGACGTGAGGCGATGCGATCAAATAGAGGCGTGCATTAATTCAGCAAACATGTCGGCACCCCCTAGATGTGGATCCAAGCTCGCCCTCTGGATCTTGTGTTCTGCAGTGAGGGGCTACTGGAGAAAGACACAAAAATCATTACAAGCACCGACAGCGAGAGACTGCTTAGTGCTGCATCTGCATCACATGTCTCCGATAAGAAGATAAAGGGGTGGTTGTTGCTGGCTACTGTATGATGATTGAAATCGCAAAATGGCCTCAAACGATTATCCCTATAATTAATGTTCACACTATCCATCCTAAATAGTATGCGAGATTAGAATAAGTGTGTCCCAAAGCATAGTATGTTGAAAAGAGTATGCCAAAAGTCCCCGGATGGTCTACTATTTCAGGTCGATTTTTGAAGTGTGGATCCGTGCACACTCTGATTGCTAATATTGCCCACAATCCATTGCGCTTTGACGAATGATTCGGTTCAGAACTACGAACACGAATAAAAAAAACTTTACAAAAAAACTACAAACATGGAGTATGTGCGCGACCTACAGTTAAGTAGAGAGGTTTAGATAAAGGGTTTGAGTTACTAATAATCAACATTTAACCTGTTAAAAAAAATGTAATTTAATGTTATCTGTGTTAGGATATTTCATCTACAACAACAATGTGAACTTTTATAAACAACCGTTTGGTCGTTAACTTTTAAATGCATCATTATATGCAAAAAATCTGAGCCGAGTTCTCAGCATAAAGACCCACGGCTGGCAGATCAACGAGCTACTTCATTTCTCTCCAGTACAGTAGGTAGTTAAATGAAATGAAATGTGGAGGATGTTAACTGTGACAAGATGATTGACAGACCAGTTTACAGTGACAGGGTGCGTGTAATTATGAGACAGAGCGGACCGTTAAACACGCAACTGTATGTTCTAGTATGTCCCAAAGCTTGCCTACTCTTCTACTACACACTCAAAAGTGTGTACTTTTTCTTCACCAAAAGAGTACATACTTTAGGGGCGTAGTATAAGTAGGCACATTGGGACGCAGCACGTTTTCTAATACACGCATGAATTGCAAGTATTCAAACAGCGCTGCACGAGCTCGCGGCTCCAGGGTTCAAAGTCCAAAGCGAAACTGTTACTCAGCTGCTCAGTAACATTTTGATGAATTTTTACAAGGCATGGGGATGTGACAATGTGATACGTAGAGCAAACATCTGTAGTGTCTCAAACACACAATATATATTTTGTTAGCTAGATTTAACAAATACTCTGTAACACCCCAGGAAGCTGAACAGGCCCCCGGTTCCATAAGCAATGCTGACACCCGATACATTTACGACCTCCTGGAATTTAGGTGAAGAAAATCGCTTCCTTGCCCATAAGGAAAATCCACAAGGGAAGGACTTTTCTTTGCTAATTAATTAATAGGAAAACCTTTCTTTGAATGAACACACATGATCCTTCAGGTCATTGGGTATATTATTGTCATCGTGTATTTCGTCACATGTGGTTGCCGCAAGCCTGCCGGACGCTCCTTTGTCGAATCCGCCGCCTCTGCTCACTGTAGGCCGCCGTGTGTTTCGTTGTGAAAGCGAAACTACTTTGTTTGGTCTTCCGAAAGAGAACACGACTAGAAATCAGTGGTTAAGTTGTATTTACAACACTGTTCCAGAACACTTCAACCCAAATATTCAGATGTGTGCAGCACATTTTATGGAGGACTGTTTCCTGATCCTGGGAGAGTAGACTACAATGCCGGCTGTTCTGACTCACAGACTGTAAGTATGTTTTTATATTTAAAGAATTTGCCACTGACGATTCAAACGTGAGTTTTGAGCAGTGTAGAGTAGCACTTGTTTGTCATTTCTCAGATCACAAATGCAGACATGGTTTTAGGTTTACGCGGCGCAATGCAACGCAAAGCGTAAAAAGACAGTATAAGTCATTATAATCAGTAATTATGTCCCCACTGGATGCAACAAATGCCTCGTTTATAATGGGTTTTAATGTGTTTGTCTCGTCGCTCCGGCCGGACAGGGCATCATCACAGTATGGTGAGGGGCGTAACATTTCCGTCACACGCTTGAGGTATTCGGCCAATCACAACGCACTGGATAGCTGGCCAATCACAGCACACCTCGCTTTTCAGACCGATGAGCTTTGTAAAAATCGACGCGTTTCAGAAAGGCGGGGCATAGAGGAGAAACAATAATGTACAGTATGTGGAAAATAATGTGTTTTTGAACCTTAAACCGCATAAACACATTTCATTACACCAAATACACAAAATAATGTTCTTTTTAGCAGCATCATATGACCCCTTTAATGAGAGTCATTTATAAATCTGCTGTGGTCAACAAAAAGAAGCACTGAAGACTTTCTGGGGGCTTCTGCCAAAATAAAAGCTCAATTAACATTCATAAATGCTAGTATTGTAATTTTACTGTTGTTCTGTAAAATAAAATAAAAAGTAAGACAATAATAATAATAATAATAATAAGTACAACAACTATATTAATACATTTATTATAGCCTAACATTTCACATATAGTGTTCAAATCTCTATTAGATTTGTATCTGTGGGATCTGAAATATGTTTTTAAAAAATTATCTTTTGCTCAGCCAGGCTGCATTTATTGGTGCAGTAAAAAAAAATTATTTGTGCTTTGTTGGTATAATGTCTGCAAGAACGTTAAAAAAGTGTTAAGTAAATATTTTTAAATTGTTGTTTTGTAATTTAAAAAAAAAAATGTAAAAACAAGACAAAAGAGTAAAAAGCAAACGTTGGGTATTTAATTTATGCAATGGTGAAAAAAAGTGGCAAAATACATGGGGAAAAAATTTGAAAAACCGTGTTCGGTATTTGGCCTTCGACCCAGTGTTTCATTTTGTTCGGCTTCGGCCAAGAATTTTCATTTCGGTGCATCACTATTAATAGATTTACTATCCGGCGCCTTCTCATCATCTCCGCGACCTGCTTCCCTTAGTGCTTTTACACCGAGAACAGGCGAAAAAACATACTGCATTGTCCAGGTTTTCACTCAGAATGATGATCGGAGTTACAGCATGATTGACATACAATGGTGACATTTTTCAAAATACTGCCCTAAACTCAGTAGTTAATCTCAATAGAACTCAATAGAATTTTTTCATTCAAATAATGCATACAGCTCAAACTTAAAGTTGGAATAAAAAATTTTTTACGAAGGAGAAAAAGGAAAGTAAATTAAGTGTTGTGGATTATACCTCAACCATTTCAAGCTTTTAGGAAGACCGATAATTCTTTTGAATCCTAAATGCGGCTATATTGATATCTTTGTGCTTCTGGTTCACTGTATTAATATTTTACAAGCTTACTTATGTTGTGCAACCAGATTTCGATTCACTTTCTCATGGTCCGAATGAATCAAACCCAATCATGAACCATTTCTAAACACACGTTTGACCGAAACAAAAATAATCAAATCAAAAAAATGAATCTAGAATCGCTAGTTCTGATTCTAAACAACTGATAGAAAACACATTTTTGCTGAAATATTATTCTTAGGTAAGTACACGGTAATTTATCAGTAATACAAAAATAATATAATGTTTGATATTACTTATAATAATATTTTCAATACAGAATGTCGAAGGTCAGAAACTTTGTAAAAACTGATATGAAACTATAACTTGAATGAATAATTCAGTGATGCAGTCAGTGGTATATGTTTTATGAATAACTCGTATTGTGTTGTTTCTCGGAGGAGCACATGGTCCAGTAAAGAGCTGATGATGAGAGAGACGCAGCTGTTGGACGGGAATCAGGAGCTTCAGCGGTGTGTGTGTCGCTCACAGCCAGACGGTACAAAAACACAAACATCACGCTGAGCAAACAAACTACATTTCCCATCTTCTCACGCATATGAAAGAACCAAAATATACCATAGCATTACTACGTTTTTGGACATACACCATAATAATTCCTTGAAACACATTGGAATACCTTATATATATATTTTTTTTTATTTTTTTTTTATTATTTAATTAAATTTACGCTTTTATCCAAAGCAACTTACAGTGCAATCAAGGCTATACATTTTTTACCAGTATATGTGTTCCCTGGGAATTGAACCCATGACCTTTTGTGCTGCTAACGCAATGCTCTACCACTGAGCCACACACAGCCATAATTATCATATCATATAGTATGCTTTATTAGTAAGGTGTGTACAGAATGTGGTCTCTGTTAGTATGGTTTTTTGCTTTTCTCTGTGTAAAAGCACTAAGGGAAGCAGGTCGCGGAGATGACGAGAAGACGCTGGATAGTAAATCGATTAATAATGTCACTGCCTGTCACTCAATAAAAGAATCACATTGCTGCGTGTTTTTGAAAGGTTTGATTAGGTTAATATATACAGGTGTGTGTGTGTATATGTATATGTATGTATATATAAATATATATATCTATATATATTAAAATACTCTAATATGCTGATTTGGTTATTATCAATTATTATTAATAATGGTTTTTATTATCAATGTTGAACAGTTTTTGCTGCTTAATATTTTTGTGAAAAAATAGATACATTTTTACAGGATTCCTTGATAAATAGAAAGTTAAAAAGAACAGCATTTGTTTGAAATAGAAATCGTTTGCATACATTACTGTCACCTTTGGTCAATAGCTGAATAAAAGTAGTATTTTTTTTTCTTTTCTTAAAACCTTCTTTTAATGGTAGTGTCTCATGATTTCCGCAAAAATATTGTGCAGCACGACTGTTTTCAACATTGCCAATAATCAGAAATGTTTCTTGAGCAGCAGATCAGCATCTTAGAATGATTTCTGAAGATCATGTGACACTGAAGACTGGAGGAATGATGCTGAAAATACAGCTAAGATTGTAATAATATTTGACAGATTTACTGTTTTTACTGTATTTTTAGACAAGTAAATGCAACCTTGGTGAGAAGAATAGACTTCCTTCAAAAACATAAAAATCGTAATTATTCCAAACTTAAAACACAATTGGTTTTAAAGTGTCATTTGTTAAGTTTCATGGTAAAGCATGTAGATTTACAGGAGTAGAAGTGTCAGGTCGAGCGCTAATGGACTATTACAGCATTCACAGAGGAGCATCCATGAGCTCCGTCCGGCCGCTGGGAGTCTGTAATTACAGCACGCCAGCCGCTGATGAACGAGCCTCACTAATTAACACATACCACATTCCACTGTGATTGAGGAATTAATGAACACAAGCAAACGGGCCACTCGCTCTCGTCCACACAGAAACATCTCAATATGATTTAGAGAAGCGCATCTTTTTTTGTGTTTCACTGCTGCTGTTTGGGAGTCCGGCATCACTGATAGTTCATTCAAACCGCTGCAGGTCACAATAAAGTTCACTTCCCACAATCCTGTTAAATCCTATGCCTTTTGCTGTGCGAGAAAACAAACATCGTGTTATTTAGCGGGACATAAACGAGCTCCAGGACGAGACGCCGCGAGACACGAGCGCATGAGACGCCTCACAGCGGTCAGATGATGAGAAGCTTTCTACTGATTCCTGTGGGAATCTGTTTGTTAACTTACGACATGAGAAAGTGGACAGAAAGAATAAGACAATTCACAATCCTGACACTTATTTACAACTTCCAATCACATGAATCAAAATGAACTCGGTTTACTTTCTTAAAACATTTTGCTTGGTCTTATTGTGAATGATTCATCAATGCAAGTTATTAATAAAATAAAAATATATTTAAAACATATCATACACACATATGTGTGTGTGTATCAGTGTTATTTTAGTATCATGGAAATAATATAATAGTTTATCAATATTTTATTGTAATTTTTGCTTCATTTGACATTTTTGTTATTTTTAATTTTAGAAAGTTTTTTTCAATTCAATTTTTTTTTATGTCTATATAATTTTTATTTGTTTTATTTTTTATTTGTAGTTATTGTAGTACATCAAGCGACATGAAAATAAAAACTGTTGAAAAAAATAAAATTTTATATAAACATTTAAAATACTTAATAAAATTAAATATTGTATAAATATGTAAATGTTTTATTTTTTTTCAGTTAATGTGTAACAAAAATGCTTTTTTTCAAGGTTTTAGTTAACTATTAAAATCATTTTATATAATTATTTCCTGTATGGCGCTTCATAATATCATATATACACATACACACAAAAACACATGCATGTAAGAAATTATACAGTGGGTACGGAAAGTATTCAGACCCCCTTAAATTTTTCACTCTTTGTTATATTGCAGCCATTTGCTAAAATCATTTAAGTTAATTTTTTTTCCTCATTAATGTACACACAGCACCCCATATCGACAGAAAAACACAGAATTGTTGACATTTATGCAGATTTATTAAAAAAGAAAAACTGAAATAACACATGGTCCTAAGTATTCAGACCCTTTGCTCAGTATTTAGTAGAAACACCCTTTTGATCTAATACAGCCATGAGTCTTATTGGGAAAGATGCATAAAAACATCAGGAGTAAATACAGGTTGTAAATGTAATTTCTAGTTGATTTTAATATTAAACGCAGCAATAGAGACTCCATTAGGATTTTTGCAATGCTTATAAAATGTTTTTTGTGTGTTGATTCAAACACAGACTGGTAGATGTCCTATTGGGAATCAATAAACAATCAGTCTACCTATAGATTGCTTCTCAAAATATTTCCCAGTGGTTAAAAGCAGAGGTCGTATCTGATGTCAGTCAGAATATATCTGCCATCTGCAGGAAGATGAGAAACCGTCCAATCCATCTCTCTTTGCAGCTAAAGGCCACAGCTGAGCCCGTGCTCCTCTAAACGCTCGCTCCGTCTCTCATCCCTCGGGTTTACAGGCTAAACGCTCAGCCAGACGCACACAACTACAGCTAATGGCTACATTACGCTTCCTTAAAGAGCTCGCTTAGTCTTCTGGGCACATTAGAGCAGATAACAAAACAAACTCCCTGCAAACATCTCCAGATGCTCCTGTCAACACGTCATGCATGATGGCATATGATTTGTTGTAAGCAGGCCATTGATTTACAACACAAATCTGCACCCTAAATATGATTGTTTTAGAAGGTTAATGAAGGGACACTAGATTCTGACTGACTAGAACTTCTGACTCAACCAATCACGTGAGTTTGGGGGCGGGACTAAGTGGCCACATGACAGTCAACGTTAAAACAAATCTAAATATTGAGAAAATCATCTTTAAAGTTGTTCAAATGAAGTTCTTAGCAATGCATATTACTAATCAAAAATGAAGTTTTGATATATTTACAGTAGGAAATTTACTAAATATCTTCACGGAACATGATCTTTGCTTAATATCCTAATGATTTTTGGCATAAAAGAAAAATCAATAATTTCGACCCATACAATGTATTGTTGGCTATTGCTACAAATATACCCCAGCGACTTAACACTGCTTTTGTGCTGCAGGGTCACATATGTTTGCATTGTATTTGAGTTTATTGTCATACAAGCTTAAAATTTTATTCAATTCAAGTTTATTTGAATAGCGCTTTTCACGATACAAATCAGAAAATTAAGTTTCTACAATTTTTATTAGTAGCTTATCTGTGAAAATAAATGATTATGCTCCGATTAATCATTCACAATTGTTGTGTTTTATTGCCATAGCAGCTTCAATTGTTATTTTAGGACAGAAATGAATCAAACATTCGTTTAAATTCAGTTCAAACTGTTCCATACAAGAGGAAACTCTATAAAAGATTCTTACTTGTGATAAAAACCCGTATGTTTTCAGTGAATTAAACGGTCGATTTTGTGACTTTGGTGAGTTTAAAACACACAGACCTTTATCCTGTCCATGCAGGCCTCCATCTTCAGCTGCTCCACGGCTTTCCGGGCCTGAGAGATGCTGGCGGTGCTGTTATTAGCCATTCCGTCCTTCATGATTGAGTCCTGCACACAAAACACACACCAGATGAGACACGGAGAGTCTGCGAGCTGCTTCTGTATTATTACAGCACAGCTGACTCCTGCAGGTCAAACTTCAACAATATTAGACCTTACACTAGCAAAGACTTCACGATGGTGCACCAGTATTCTTATGAGCACCTTCAAGTAAATACCATTGTATGTGAAGACTGTAATTATTCAGTAGCATGGTAGGCTATATATCATATAGCACTAAAATGTTTACTAAACAAAACTTAATAGACACTTAGCCAAAAAAGAATAAGAGTTTTTATGTTCTTCATGCAAACTCATAGATGCTCAAGGGGTTAACATTTAATAATGCAAAAGGCAAAATAAATGAAAAAGTTCTATGGTATTACCACAGTACTTTACTGTAACCATGTGACAGGATTTTTGACTCATACATACACACACACACACACACGCCAATAAAAATGTGTGGTCAGTAAGATTTTCTATTCAAAATATTAATTAAAAAAACTATTTCAAGTAAATGCTGTGCTTTTGAACGTTCTATTCATCAAAGAATGATTCAATCACAGTTTCCACAAAAAATATCGTGCGGCACAACTGTTTTCAACATTGATAATAATCAGAAATGAGTCTCGAGCAGCAGATCAGCATATTATACTGATTTCTGAAGATCATGTGACACTGAAGACTGGAGCAATGATGCTGAAAATACAGCTGCGCATCACAGGAATAAATTACAGTTTAACAGATATTACAACAAAAGTCTGTTATGATAAATTATAAAAACATTTAGTAATTTTTTTACAGATTTTTCGATCAAGCCTTGGTGAGCAGAAGGAAACATTACACATTCTCACTTACGGCAGGTGTGCGGATGTGTATATGTTCATTATCAAAAATGTAAAAACCCACGACTTTTTATGATTGTATTAATTTCCGTGAATTTTCCAGAACTGTAAATCCTGTACAGTGTGTTTTGCACCAAACAATCACATTTCTCAAGTCTATGCCAATGGTGTGATGTAACAGCTGCAATAATACCTGTCAGAGGAGCAGCTGATTTACACACAAATCACTACACACACAGCAACACCACCAGAACATGAAGCTCATGTAGCCTACATACCAGTCATGCTGCATACAGGCCAGAAGCACTGGAGCATTTGATTGAACACCATGCTTCTCAACTCAGCATCATAGAAATAAACCATATTTACCCAAAGCTGTTTTAGCTTTCATAATGCTCATTATTTGTAGGCGACATGAAATCTAGAATCAGCAAAAACACACACTATTATTCCTCCAAGGCCATTTCGTGAACGATCTGTTATCACATCACAGCCGATCGTTTCGATTTAAAGGCGGTGGACTCAAACGCCCAAGAGACCGTGCTTCCAGCATCACTCCCCCAAAAACCCTGCGGGATCCATCCGTCACCCGTAAAGCCGTGTTCCCGCCAGGAACGCCGGAATTGTAACAAACTCGCAGCGAATGTTGCACAAACGTTCTAATTCAGCAGAACAGGAAACGCAGTTGAAGGTAAGCAGCGCAGATAGCGCGTGAGAACACCCACCTGAAGTGTGTCACGGCTCAGTATGTGGCTCGACTCCACCCGAACGCGACGAGGAAAAACCCGCAACACCTCAAACACGGTTCATCCGCCGAACGTCGAGTATTTTCCCCGCTTTTCTGCTCCGGCGCTGGATGCGATGCGAGGGGAACCTCGATGTGACGCACAAACGCAGGTGTCGCTGCGCCTTTAAGAAGCCCGCCGGACGCGTTAATATCACAAGACGCTCGGTGTCGGATCGTTAGGGCTCGGTATAATGCAGGGCGCACCGGAGGCACGTGAGGCTTCCCTGCTTAACGTGACATCACCGGGTCTCCCAGTCACCGCGATGACGTCACCGCCTCCGAAACACTCGCGCTGTGACGTCACACTCTCGGTTTTATTAATAAGCAAAGACACAAATGCAGCTGGGAACTTGAATAGAATAGAACAGCCTACTAGGTAAGTATATAGGCTAATTATAATACAGCAATGGAACAAGCAGTATATAATGGAACCGAATAAAACAGAATATACCACAATAGAAAAGAACTAAGCAATATAGACTAAAATAAATGTTCTTCATTGTTACATATGACATCCATGGAACACTTGCATTGGAAAAAAGTTCATCTAAATAAAGTTAATCTACAGGTACCATGCAGCATATTGTGGAAAAAGGTTCTTTAGATTTTTTTTTTATTGTTCTTTACACTAAGAAAACTGGTTCTTTTAAGAACGGAAAGAATCTTTGGGGTTCTTCTGTGGTAAAAGTGTAGAACTGTAAAATATAGAATAACATTAAGGCTCTTTATTGGCACGTGGTTCTATGAATCAGGGGTTCTGCAGGTGTTATGAAGGTAAATGTAACACTTTTTAAGATCTAGTGAAGAACACTTAAGGAATCAAATTAAGGCAACACTTATGTCATGTAAACGAGTTCCATTAGCAACACTCCAGAGTTTGAAAATATGACTTCACACAGATCTCTTCATCAGAAATTCATCAAAATGAAGCGTTTATAATTAAGAGAGCAAATATCTGCCAGTGGGCTCAGAAAAACACACTTCATTTGAAAAGGAAAACACATTATACTCCATTGGCAGATATTTGTACTTGTTTTAAGCATAAACTCAATTTATAAAATAATACTTCGTTCATTTTGCATCTCAAATAAATGTATCTTGATTTAAGAATGTTCAGATATTTGAATTAGAAAAATGAAATACCGAGAAAGACATCCACAGAACCTTTCCATTCCGTTCCTTGAAGCAAAAGAGGGTTCTTTAACTCCGTCAAGTGTTCTTCGTATGAAGAAAAATGGTTCACTAAAAGAATCTTCTATGAAATCCCTGCAGAAAAAAAACACATTTTTAATACTGTACAGAAGAAACAAGTGCAACAAACTGAATCAAAATTTCTTGAATATTTATATTATATATAGGTGACATTTTATTACATTTCATAAATACAAAAAAAAAAAAAGGAAATAAATGTCCCAGCCAGGCCTCGGTGAACACATCAATCTTAAATTACACAAACCACTGTTAATTCAACAGAACGATAACAATAAGCCTTTTCGTGATAGTTATGTCGAACAAATTCACACATTCATCTCGCTTCACAAACTCACACGATGACAGTAACATCAATCTCTTTCTGAGGGAAAGCAAACATGACAATACTGTGCACGATAATTAAGAGATAAATGTGATGCAAGCATGGAAAATAGATTCAAACACAAAAAACGAACACATAACAGGGCTCTGTAAACACCAGATGATTCTCTCGAACTAGTCGACTCTTTCTGGGTTTACACTGACTGAGTAACTTCATTTGAGGGTTGAAATGATACATATGGTAGATATTTCTGATAATAATGAAAAACAAAGTAGTAATGGGGGAAAAGGTGAAAGCATTCCCTTTCTGGTAAACACTAAAATGTAAGACAAGATAATTAAATTAGTTGTAATGTAAGACTCGTGCTAAAAGCAAATACAGAATAGGAAACAAACAAAGGCAAACAACATTCTGGATCACGTTTAGATGGTGGACTCAAATTCAATTATTCTTCCTCCACATTTAAGGCTGTCAACACTTAAGACTTCAAGAGCATCCAAACCCTTTGTACTGTCAGGGAATTGTATTTCTTTAGGGATATAGTGTCGTCGTCTTTGTACAATAAACAGGTTGTTTTTATTGTTACCAGAAGTATTTCTAATTTTATTTGTCTTTTATTTGTAAGAGGGGCCTAGAGGTAGATCTGACTAAACCTTATATCGTATCGCCAATGTTAAATAATGTTCAAGTGATCATAACATGCAACATATAAAACTAGAACAGAAAATAAGCAAGCAGAACATGTTTTTAATGAACTATTACAAATCGGATGTGGTAACTGGGACGTTTGTTCAGGTGGAAAAGCACAGGATAAATATTAGCACAGTCGGCGATTGACGAGTGACACACGACCACCTTTGACATTCATAAGATTGTCCCGAGCGCATTTTAGAATGAAGAACAAGAACCAGACGTTGAGATTGTGGCTTTCATCCTTGTTTGAGAATAAATATTTCAGCGGTCTGTCGATGAGGGATGATGTTTAAGAAGGCATTGCGTGCACACATTCATTACGCCGCTGCATGTCACTCATGCACCAGTTTTTAATCGTCCGTTTAAAACCTGCCGCGTGGATCATGAATGCCGTTTCTGCAGGAGCGCAGACGGTCGGTAGTGTTCAGATGACTGCAGTCTGGTTTGGCTTCGAAAGCAGGATATTCTCAGGATGGTGACGGGTGGGCGAGACGAGGGACAAAAAGAAGGAAAGGCCTTCAAACATTCAGTCTGGGCAGACCAGATTGTAGCAGCTTTCATAATCAAACAACACAAATACTAGATGAATCAGTCAAAACAGACGAGAAGAAATGATGCGGGGAAAGGCCTGCGTTTGCGCTGCCTCACAAGCCCCTGCTCTTTATGGTACAAGTGGCATCCGTTCCTATGGTGTTTCAGGGGGCGGGTTCTGTGATGATTGTGGGCGGGGCTTTGTGCATGCTGGCTCCTCCTCTTCCTGGGTCGGCGGGGTTGCTCTCAGCGTCCGTCCTGTGTGGGTAACGAGCCGGCATGACGCAGGGTCAGCCTGCAGCGTAGCTGCTGAGGAACGAGTAAAACATGGGCAGCTTCAAGCGCTGCTGGTCTCGACGGCACCACGCGATCACCGTGCCCTCGCTGTTAGCCGTGTAGAGGTGATGACCGTCACACGAGAACGTGAGACTGAGAGAGGATACAGAAGGAAACGTCATTAATCACATGACACTTACACTACCGGGCATTAAGATTTAAGTCTCTTCTGCACATCAAGGACGCATTTATTTGATCAAAAACACAGTAAAAATGTGTAATATTATTACAATTTAAAATAGCTGTTTTCAGTGTGAATATCTGTTAAAATGTAATTTATTTCTGTGATGCGCAGCTGTATTTTCAGCATCATTCCTCCAGTCTTCAGTGTCACATGATCTTCAGAAATCATTCTAATATGCTGATTTGCTGCTCAAGAAATATTTCTGATTATTATCAATGCTGAAAACAGTCGTGCTGCTTCATATTTCTGTGGAAACTGTGATACATTGTATTTTTCAGGACTCTTTGATTAATAGAAAGTTCAAAAGAATCTTCTGTAACATTAGAAATGTCTTTCCTGTCACTTTTGATAAATTTAATGCGTCCTTCCTGAATGTATAAAAATTTTTTTAACCCCAAACTTTTGAATGGTTATGCATCATGGTTTTTATAAACATTTTATTTTCCATAAAAATATGAAGATTTCTGAAGGATCATGTGACGCTTAAGACTGCAGTGATGATGCTGAAAATTCAATTGCAATTACATTTTAACATATATTACAATAAAAGTCAAGTTATTTTAAACTGTAATGATACTTCAAAATTTTTACTGTATTATTATTTAAAGAAATGGAACATTGGTGAGGAGAAGAGACTTCTTTCAAAAACAGTAAAAACTCACAAGTATTCCAAACCCTTGACTGGTAGTATATGGGTGCTGGGTGCATGTAACCTTTCTAATGCAGATATCAGAATAAATCTGTGTGACGTCATATAAGAGGTAAAAGTGTGTACCTTATGATAGGCCTGTTGGATTTTGGGAAGGTGATCTCTCTGACTGGCTTCAGGTCCCATGTGCTCCACAACCTGAAATATGATGATAGAGAATAAGGAGAATAAGGTAGGAAAGCACTGATGAGAATATATATATATACATATATATATATATATATATATATATATATATATATGAGATAAAAAAAATCTCTCTAACCCATTTTATAAGAGTTACATCACTTGGACTTTTGAATAGCGTGAAGACGAGTACATAATCTCATTCCATTTTTTTTGTTACACAAATAGTTGTGCAGTTGTTATGCATCGTCAAAGTCAACTATTGAAACTTGTTTTAAAAGTCACTGTAAGAAAAATAATTAAACAAACAGTTTCATCAGTGAATCAGTATTTGGTCCCAGACAGTGTAGAGTTATTGCTTTCATGTTTTACCTGACCACACCGTTCTCCAGTCCGCCAGCGATCACGTTGACCGACACTCCCTCCGGCTGATTGGAGAACGCCACAACGCCACCGATCTCTCGACAGTGAACGTGACCAATCAAATCTCCGTTGATCGTCCACAGCCTCAGATCACTTCCTCCACTCCTCCACCACACACACACACACGAAGAGAACATGAAATGATTACAATTATTCTATACAAATTAATATTTGCAAATATTTTTTACCAACTGGTTTACACTGTAATTGAGAACTTAACAACAATAAAACAATGATTTATACAGTCACAGGAAAAGCAGCACACCTGAATCACACACTGTGGCGATATCACCTGTCGTCTCACTGGCTGACACGCCGTTCACTGGACTCTTGTGACCTGTGAGACTCTCAACGTAACACAACCTAACACAAAAGAAACCTTCTTTATTTTATCATTACTGCGACACAACGAAGAAAATACCATATGTGACCCTAGACCACAAAACCAGTCTTAAGTGTAAATTTTTCAAAATTGAGCTTTATGCATCATCTGCAAGCTGAATAAATGAGCTTTCCATTGATGTATGGTTTGTCAGGATAGGACAATATTTGGCCGAGATACAACTATTCGAAAATCTGGAATCTGAGGGTGCTAAAAAATCGAAATATTGAGAAAATCATCTTTAAAGTTGTCCAAATTAAGTTCTTAGCAATGCATATTACTAATCAAATTAAGTTTTGATATATTTACGGTAGGAAATTTACAAAATATCTTCATGGAACATGATCTTTACTTAATATCCTAATGATTTTTGGCATAAAAGAAAAATATAAATTTAATGCGTCCTTCCTGAATGTATAAAAATTTTTTTAACCCCAAACTTTTGAATGGTTATGCATCATGGTTTTTATAAACATTTTATTTTCCATAAAAATATGAAGATTTCTGAAGGATCATGTGACGCTTAAGACTGCAGTGATGATGCTGAAAATTCAATTGCAATTACATTTTAACATATATTACAATAAAAGTCAAGTTATTTTAAACTGTAATGATACTTCAAAATTTTTACTGTATTATTATTTAAAGAAATGGAACATTGGTGAGGAGAAGAGACTTCTTTCAAAAACAGTAAAAACTCACAAGTATTCCAAACCCTTGACTGGTAGTATATGGGTGCTGGGTGCATGTAACCTTTCTAATGCAGATATCAGAATAAATCTGTGTGACGTCATATAAGAGGTAAAAGTGTGTACCTTATGATAGGCCTGTTGGATTTTGGGAAGGTGATCTCTCTGACTGGCTTCAGGTCCCATGTGCTCCACAACCTGAAATATGATGATAGAGAATAAGGAGAATAAGGTAGGAAAGCACTGATGAGAATATATATATATACATATATATATATATATATATATATATATATATATGAGTTAAAAAAAATCTCTCTCTACTTTATTTGTAACCACTGTTTGTAACCAATCGTTTTTTTTTTTGGAAGCCATTCTACATGCATTGAATTTTGACACAAATAGTTGTGCATTTGTTATGCTTTGTCAAACTCAACTATTCAACCTTGTTTCCAAAGTTACTACAAGAAAAAATAATCAAACAAATATTGTTTCTTCAAAAGTAGAGCACAAGTTCATCAGTAAATCAGTATTTTTCCCTAAACAGTGTAGAGTTTGTGGTTTCATGTTTTACCTGACCACACCGTTCTCCAGTCCGCCAGCGATCACGTTGACCGACACTCCCTCCGGCTGATTGGAGAACGCCACCGAACAGATGATCTCTCGACAGTGAACGTGACCAATCAAATCTCCGTTGATCGTCCACAGCCTCAGATCACTTCCTCCACCCACTGCACACACGAAGAGAACATGAAATTATGACATTTATTCTATACAGTTGCAATATTTTCACCAACTTTAGCAGCTGGTTTACACTGTAATTGAAAACTTAATAACGATTTATACATGGAAACACAGCTCACCTGAATCACACACTGTGGCGATGTCTCCTGTCGTCTCACTGGCTGACACTGCGTTCACTGGACTCTTATGACCTGTGAGACTCTGTACGTAACACAACCTAACACACAAACAACACAATCTTCATTTTCTCATTACTGCGACACAACAAAGAAAATACTGTATTAAAGTGATTTACTACTACTATGATGTAAAAGTACTTCAAATACACTGAAAAAAGTTGTGTCGCATTTATGTTGAAACAACTTTCAATCATAAATCACTAGTAAGTTGCATAAATAAATAATTACAAAGAAATGGCAGGTAACAAAGTATGAAATAGTATTTTCTTGCAAAATTCCAAAAATAATATTGACAGTTTATGTATGATGCATAAGTAGATTCACTCCAATAATATTTAAAAATACATTAAAATATATACTTTTATATAGAATAATAACTTTGTACATTAATGAGAATTTGAGGGCAATATGTGTCATAAAATAGGCTTTATTATGCCTTATCTACACTATAAAAAATATTTTCTGAAAGTGTCAATTAGATTATTAGAGCACTTTTTACAAGAAAACACTATTTCTGTTTTCCTACTTAATTTCAGGTTTAATTCAATAGGCTCCTTGACTTTCTTTCTGAAATTTACTAGCAAAAATTGTTTCTGCACCAAATTTTTTCACTATACTTTATTTGAAACTCAAGTCAACTTTAATGTCTTTTCTGTATCTATATTCCTTTGATATATCTTAAAATGCATCCTAATCTAGTTGTCTAATTAACCTGGCATTGTTTATTACAAATACTGTTGGATAAATTGCCTTTGTTCCTCTTCTGTAAGTTGCTCTGAATAAAAGTGTCTGGTAAAGGCAGAAATGTAGGATATGAAATGACTCCAGTGATGTCAGAAACACAGACCTGTTGAGGTCCCACAGGATGCAGGTCCCATCTCGACTGACACTGATGAGGATGCTGAAGGGTTTACAGACGAACAGGCCTGTGACCTCTGCCGTGTGACCGTACAGGTGAAGCTGCGTCTCCACCTCCATCTCTGTCGGCTGAGGAATAAACAGACTTTACCATCACACGTCTCAGTGGAGAATGACCGTAATAACACGCAGATCTAGAGGGTAAGGGTTTTGCTAATGGCCTCATTAGAGAACGGATAATGGCCTCAATAAGCAGAAGTGAGCTAAAAGACCGCTTTAGCAGATGATTCTGATCTGCTTTTATGGTCCAGAGTAAACAAACCAGCACATGGCCGTATGGAGAGTGCAGCTAAGAGTTAAATCACCCAAAAATGAACATTCAACACTTATATGGTTTTTTTTCTGGTCTTGAAATAGAGATTTTTTTAGATGATCTTATTTCATTTCTCACTTTAATTTACTTTAACTTGATGTACACAAATAACAAAAAAA
>NW_015505795.1:228860-230916 GCF_001515645.1 Sinocyclocheilus grahami | reverse complement strand
TGTACAAAAAAAAAAAAAAAAAAAAAAAAAAAAAAATTATATATATATATACACATTAATAAAAACTACTTAAAAATTAACTAATTTAATTAAATCAAATAATCAAAAAGAATATATTAAAACGTAATAAAAATTAAAATATCAATGGCAATATCAATAATTGTGATACTATTGGTATTGATTGCACTTGATATTAAATATATAATGTATTAAGATATATTTATATAAAATTATAATTTTGTGCATTATAGTAATACACTATTTTATAGTAATGAACACTCCTCAGAATACCTTATTTTATTTTTTGCTTGTTGCCAAGGCAACATTTCTAATTTTCATTTAGTTTAACTTGTAATATACTTGTAAAACAAAAATGGAACTAAAAACTAAATATAAATATTAAAAAAATGAATAAATAATAATAATAAAATGACAAAAACGCAACAAAATTTCAAAGTATTAATAAAACTCAAAATAATAATAAAAAAAATAAATAAATAAAACTCTTGACACTAATTGTGATATTGTTTGACTGCACTTTAAATTGAATCATATTTTTTGAAAATATATAATGCTTTATATAAAATGATAATTCTGTGCATTACTGTAATGAAAAATAATGCTCATAAAACATCCTTCATTTACTTTTTGCTAAATTTCATAGTTTTGATTATGGGGAAAAAAAAGAAAAGAAAAAAAAGAGTTCTTGATTATTTTAACTTTAAAGTCTTTTCTGCATCTATACCTCTTTAAATCAACTGTATGCAGAATGCAAGAGTTAAATCACTCAAAAATGAACATTTTCATCATTTCTATGGTGATTCTGACAGCCTCTGGGGTCTTGAGAAAGAGCAGTGTGAACAGTCTTCAGAATATCTTCTTTTGCATTCCACAGATGACATGAAGACAGGTTTGAAATAACACACAAATATGAGAAGCAGAACAACACCTGCGTTATCAATGAGAGAGCGCTTGAAAGAGCCGTCTGACGCCCAGACTTTTAAAGTCTTTTCTGCATCTATACCTCTTTAAATCAACTGTA
Organism: Sinocyclocheilus grahami; assembly: GCF_001515645.1. NCBI lineage: Eukaryota > Metazoa > Chordata > Actinopteri > Cypriniformes > Cyprinidae > Sinocyclocheilus > Sinocyclocheilus grahami. The sequence goes on along the minus strand of NW_015505795.1, from coordinate 229,874 downwards.
TGCAGAATGCAAGAGTTAAATCACTCAAAAATGAACATTTTCATAATTTCTATGGTGATTCTGACAGCCTCTGGGGTCTTGAGAAAGAGCAGTGTGAACAGTCTTCAGAATATCTTCTTTTGCATTCCACAGATGACATGAAGACAGATTTGAAATAACACACAAATATGAGAAGCAGAACAACACCTGCGTTATCAATGAGAGAGCGCTTGAAAGAGCCGTCTGACGCCCAGACTTCAGCCCACCTGTGGGCCGCAGGAAATGTGTTTCTAGGGCAACCGGGAGATAACCAACAAGGCCACTACAAACACTGTGTGTGTGTGGGTGGGTGCTCTACAGGGAGTGATAATGGACGTGGGCGGCTGCGTGGGTGGGGGAAGAGCGGGGCCGTGTTGCCATGGTTACATACCATCGTGGTGGTGAAGCGGTTGCTGTAGGCGGTTATGACTCCACACTTACTGCCTGTAAACAGCTGACAACTGTCCGGCACCCAAGCACAACTAGTCACCTGAGGAGAGAGCAGAGATTACATTTACATTTAGTCATTTAGCAGGCGCTTTTATCCAAAGAGATCCAGAGATCCAGATGATAAGAATAGAAGCAATCAAAAGCAACAAAAGAGCAACAATATGCAAGTGCTATGAAAAGTCTCGGTTACAGTACATGTATAAAGGGTTTTATTTTATATATATATATATATATCAAAAGAAAACAAATAGATAAAAAAGGCCTCTAACACTAGCTTTCTCTATTCTAAGAAAACAAGCGGTTAGAAAACGAACAGAGAGAGCAAGTGTTAGAAGGTCAAGTCAACAAATAGATAAATTAGAATTAGAATAGAGTAAGAGGGTCAAATAAAGATGGAAGAGATGTGTTTTTAGTAAATTCTTGAAGATGTTTAAGGACTCATATGGGGTCATATGATGCGATTTCATTTTTTCCTTTCTCTTTGGAGTGTTACAAGCTCTTGGTGCATAAAGAAGATCTGTAAAGTTGCAAAGACTAAAGTCTCAA
>NW_015505795.1:219426-228749 GCF_001515645.1 Sinocyclocheilus grahami | reverse complement strand
AAGGGTTTTATTTTATATATATATATATATATATATATATATATCAAAAGAAAAGAAATAGATAAAAAAGGCCTCTAACACTAGCTTTCTCTATTCTAAGAAAACAAGCGGTTAGAAAACGAACAGAGAGAGCAAGTGTTAGAAGGTCAAGTCAACAAATAGATAAATTAGAATTAAAATAGAGTAAGAGGGTCAAATAAAGATGGAAGAGATGTGTTTTTAGTAAATTCTTGAAGATGTTTAAGGACTCATATGGGGTCATATGATGCGATTTCATTTTTTCCTTTCTCTTTGGACTGTTACAAGCTCTTGGTGCATAAAGAAGATCTGTAAATTTGCAAAGACTAAAGTCTCAAATATGACCCCTTTAATGTAAAAGTCTGTGAAAGTGATTTTGTGCTTCTTTGGGATGAACAATAAAGCACCGTTCACTTGTAGAACGCAAGGTTCTAGACGCACATAAGTCTGAAGTAATGAATTAGTAGATTACAGAGAGGAAGACGACACAGCAGCAAACCAGAAATGAAGCCGAGACCATCTGATGACATGACAACGTACATGCCATCAAGACACATCTGGCTCACATTTCACCCCAAAATCAGAATAAAAAAAAAATTAATAGTTTTATTTAGTAAGGATGCATTAAATTGATCAAAAGTGACAATAAAGACAGTTATAATGTCACAAAAGATTTCTAGTTCAAATAAATGCGGTTTCAAATAACATTGATAATAATCAGAAATGTTTCTTGAGCAGATTTCTGAAGATCATGTGACACTGAAGACTGGAGTAATGATGCTGAAAACTCAGATTTGATCAGAGGAATCAATTACATCTTAACAGATATTCAAATAGAAAACCATGATTTTAAATTGTAAAAATTTTCAAAATTTTTTCAGTTTCTCAATTTTTTACTGTCAGCAATAAATGCAGCCTTGGTGAATATAAGGGTCTTTCAAAAACACTGACAAATCGTACCCACCCCAAATTTTGAACAGTAGTGTATATACACTGTCTGCTTTTGTTGTGGCATTGTCTCGACAAAGTTATGCAACACCACAGTGTTTATTTCCATGAAGAACTGCATTAATTTTATGGTTGAGATCTTGTATTGTCAATGGGAGAGTCGAAGCACTCTATAAAGTCGACTCCAGCACATCCTAAAGACCTTCAATAAGGTTAAGCTCAGGAAACTGTGGTGACCAATTCATGCATGAAAAGGATTCCTCATGCTCCCTAAACCACAATTTCACAAATCGGGTCCAATGAATCTTGACATTGTCATCCTGGAATATGGACATGGGTACATCTTCCTACATGGTTGTTTAAGAAATTAAAAACGACACTCTACATCAGTTCAGGTTAAAATAATTATTGCCAAACATACAACATGCCAGAAACATATTAGTCACTGCAATAATGATCCAATCCTAGACTCTCAGTATTTGCTTATTTAAATCCACATTTTGGCCAGGCAGTGTATATAGAGATATAGAGAGAGAGAGCGAGAGAGAGAGAGTCCGTTTTTAGAACCATTACGATTTTTGCATGACATTTTCATAATTAAAAACTAATGTACAATTATGCAAAATATGTCTTTTGTTCTTTTGATTTAGGGGTGATATTTAACCTGATATATTTTTGTGAGATACGATTTATCTTATTCAGTAGAGGGTGCTGTGGACGTCTATATATAACGGACGAGAGTGCAATGCCACATCACAAAATGCTGTACAAGCTGAAATGTCTCAAACACAGATTGATCTGAAAACTGTCCAAGCGTGGCCTGTGTATTTCTGGCTCTGACCTGGTGCAGCGGTGAGCACTGGATGAAGTTGATGGGCGGCTCGCTCTGTTTGCTCTTCAGACGCAGCATGTTGTCGGTGTAACCCCAGCTCAGAATAGCCGACCACTGTATGTCGGTGCTGTGCATGCTCCTTACACCTGAGAGACAAGGGGAAAACACTTCATCTGTACTGTGAGGTGATTTTCAACGACAGCACATTCACTTCATTCTCATTTCCTCTGGTATTATGAGAACTGCGTTCATTCATGCGGATAATTGTGTTAAGACACAAATGCAGATGCAATAAAAGCACTAGAAACTGTTCATGGACCAAAACACAGCCAAGATTAGTAACTGGCTGATATATTAGCAGTTCAGATTAATCATTTAATATTTTCATTTTCAGATAATGGCCATTGGATGCTGCTTTTCCCTTTAAAACAGAAAAATCTTGGTTCTCTTTTGTTTTTTTACACCTGGTATTAACATCTGTTTGACTGAATAAAAACATCTGCTAATAATTGTATAATTGTAGCTAAATAAATGAAAATTCACTAAATACATCTGGAGCACATCTGAAATTCATAAACACTACTGTTCAAAATTTTGGGGTCAGGAAGATTTTTTCAATGTTTTTGAAAGAAGTTACCAAGGCTGTATTTATTTGATCAAAAATACAGTGAAAACAGTAAAAAAAATTTTATATTATTATTATATTTTCAGCATCATTACTACAGTCTTCAGTGTCACATGATCCTTCAGAAATCAGTATAATATACTGATTTGATCAAGAAACATTTCTGATTATTACCAATGTTGAAAACAGTTGTGCTGCTTCATATTTTTGTGGAAACCGTGATACATTTGATTTTTTAGGATTCTTTGATGAAAATAAGTTTATCAGAAACAGAAATCTTTTGAAACATTATAAATGTCCTTACTGTCACTTTTGATCAATTTAATGCATCCTTGCTGAATAAAAGCATTAATTTCTTTCATAAAACCATCTTTCTGACCCCACACTGGGTATATCAGGTTTATAATTTCATGTTTATGCGTGATGAAGCAGTTTCTTGTGTGTGTTCTCCTTCACCTTGCTCTTTGCTGTAGATCATCATGAGGCAGAACTTGCGCGAGAGGCCGCAGATGGCACGCGTGGGCAGCGCCAGCAGGGAGCCGAAGTGTTCGCCGTGAGGTTGACTGAAACAGACCACGGGGTCCGGAGCACTGGGGGATCCCACATACTCGCCCCATTTCAAGCCCTTTATCCACGGCAGAGGACTCTAGAAATGACACAAAAGGGATTGAAGACTTCAGAAGACCAACGGGATGATCTAGGATTCAAATAAAATCTTTCGCTTCCAGAAGAACTGACCCTTTTCAACAACAAATAGGTAAACAAAAAAGAAAACGGCATTTTATAGGAATATTTTCACCCAAAAATGAAGTGTTTGTGTCTTCGCCCGATTTGGAGAAATGTAGCATTCCATCACTTGCTCAGCGATGTGAAAAAGTGAAAAAGTTCATCTGCTGTTGTCTCTCACATCAAAATCCAGCCACATATTTGTTTAGAGCTGTTTTGGCTTGTAAACGGTGCTTGATCTGTGCAGATTTCTCTTCTGATTCAGACCAGACCACTTTTTCACTGGAGGAAGCGTTATTATGGATTATGGACTCCATTATTTTGGCCAGAAGCAATGGTTTGAAGTTACAAACGTCTTAATGATGGATTTGTTTCAGCTTTTGTCTTCTCAAGTCATTAACTGATGGACTGGAGTGCTGTGGATTACTTGTGGATTATTGTGATGTTTTTATCAGCTGTTTGGACTCTCATTCTGACGGCACCCATTCACTGCAGAGCATCCATTGATGAGACACTGATGCAGTGCTACATTTCTCCAAATCTGATGAAGAGACAAACTCATCTACATCTTGGATGGCCTGAGGATGAGTACATGTTAAGCAAATATTCATTTTTGGGTGAACTATCCCTTTAATGTCAATCTGAATAATAATTTCAGCGCTGTATGTTTGCTGTACCGGGTAGACGGTTTCTTTGGGGTGCTCGCGGCTCTCTCTGAAGGCCAGCTGTACCAGGAGGCCCATGGCTGCAGGCAGTTCTGCCTCTGATAGGAGTTTGGTTCCGGCTCGGCTGATGTGCGAGGCGTTGAACAGCTGTCTGGGTGTTTGGCCGTACGTCTTGATCATAGTTTCTAGAGCCCGACGCTGCACGGGGTCTTCAACAGCAGATACATCCATGCCAAAATAAGTCTAAAAAGGAGCGAGAGGAAAAATCAGATGGATACTAATTGACAGGCTAAAGCTAAAGGATGTGTCCATTATGGTTTATCAATGTACTTTTTTGTATTAGAGAGATTTCTGGCCGACATATAGTAACACTATACACGCACACACACACACACACACACACACACATATATATATATATATATATATATACACACACTACCAATTCACTATGAAATATACACTACCATTCAAAGGTTTGGGCTCAGTAAGATTGATTTTTGTAAAAAGAAATTAATATTTTCATTCAGCAAGGATGCATTAAATTGATCAAAAGTGACAGTAAAGACATTTATAATGATACAAAAGATTTCCATTTCAAATAAATGCTGTTCTTTTGAACTTTCTATTCATCTGTGAATCCTGAAAAATCAAATGTATCACAGTTTCCACAGAACTATTCAACATTGATAATAATCAGAAATGTTTATTGAGCAGCAAATCAGCATATTAGAATGATTTCTGAAGATCATGTGACACTGTAGACTGGAGTAATGATGCTGAAAATTCAGCTTTGATCACAAAAATAAATTACATTTTAACATATATTCACATAGAAAATATTTCACAATATTACTGTTTATCCTGTATTTTTGATCAAATAAATGCAGCCTTTATGAGCATACATTATTGTTAAACCTTTAATAAATTGTTAAACTGTGTAAGATTCGAGATTTTAACTAAATAGGCATGCTTTTTGATCATTCAAATTTAATTTAACCATTAAAACAGAGCCCAGAAAAAAATTAATTGGAATTTGGAATCATGAAAGGTTGGATGCTAGAAGAAGAGGTCAAGAAAACCAGTAGTACAAGAGCGCCACCTTCTCTGTTGACCAGAAACTCGGGCAGGTAGAAGAACTCTGGGATGAGCTCTTTGACATCCGTCATGGACTCGTATGATGACAGACGCCACGTGGTGTTCATGGAGTGGAACGTTCGGTCAGGAATATCAAAGCTTTGGTCTGCGAGACACACAAAACCTTTCATTAGTTTCTTGTGTAACCTGATATGGATAAACCAACCGAACTAAAAATAGACTGAGAAAGAAGGAAAGATGAATAAAGAGGCTGGATGAAAGGCCTGATCATCTTTCTGAGGCTAATGCATGTAGCGTGAGACTTCAGAAAGGCTCTTTTCAATGACAGCCTTTAAAAGCATCACACTGACATGTTTGAAGACCTCGCTGCACACGCAGGAAACACAGGTGCTGTTAAATATTAAAGTAGCGATGCAGAATCCTAATTATGATGCTGAATAAACTCAATGAGCTGCAGCTGTGTAAGCCTGTCATACAGAGTTATGAACAGACAACACATGCATTCAGTCTTTATTAAGGCGTGGCTGCATTCGATTTTAAATATTTGATTTCATGTTGCAGAGCGTCTGTTTTCTTGGTTTTGCAAACTAATTAAGATACATTTAAAATGATAAAAGTATGTAATAAGGCACCAAAATAATCAAAAATATCAATATTGCTATTTATTAACCCTGTAAACCCTGACATAAGAAATACTAGTCTGCATTTTTTTTAAATGGACATTTTATCGACAAAATACAATTCAAATCTAAAAAGTTGCATATTTGTTATTGTGGAGCATCATATTTGATCTTTTATGGCTTATATAGTATGATATAGTGAGAATATGAAGAAGAAGAAAAAACTGCAGGGGCTCAAACTGAACAAAAATGTGCAATCTGGTGCAGATGCTGATATTTATATGAACAAAAAGTGATGAAATTCTGAAACTTGTAATGGTAATCTTGTTATGAGATCTTTATAGCAGATCCTTGCATAAAATGATCTAAATATCAGTGGTCACTCTGTATCTCCAATAATATGTCTTAGTAAGATGATATTTAAATGATCCAAATATATAATACAATGCAATCCAATGATGATTGAGAGATGAACAAATAAATGTTCTTCAAATGCCTGATGATCATATTTGACGCTCACATTTGATAATCACAATTCAGCATGATTTTTCTAAAAAAAAAAAAAAAATTATATATGTATAATCAAGTAAAGCTAAGTTGCTTCAGTCCAGTAAGTGTTTATCTTGAAATATTACTAGTTATTCTTACGTTTACTTGATAAAAATCAGTGCAGATTTGACAGCAGAAAGACACGTGAAGCATGAGCTGGACGTTTGTACAATCACAATAAAAGAGCTCTGACTTGATCAAAAAAAAAACTCTAAACTATCAATCAGATGACAGAAGGCATGGAGTAGATTGAGTGTGACAGGATTAACAGCAAAGTTTGAATGTGTGTATCATTTATAGGTCTTAAAATGTGTGTATCAAATGTGACACTGCAGGCTTTATAGGGTTAGAAATAATTTCTTTTGTTTGAATCTGCTTGGAATGAATTTGGTCCTAAAGGCTGAACAATCTTGAAAGCTTTTTTTCAAATTCAAACTGACCTTGATAGGCCAGAAACATCTTGGTGAAGGGAGGCAGCCGGACGAGGAAGTGCAGGACGGTGCCGCTGTTGGAGTAGTGAGAGCCGTAGTGATAGGGCTGGACGGGGGGCATGGGGTCGTCCTCTCTCTTGCCTTTCTTATACTCCTCCTCCAGGTACTGTGGAGAAAATCAATGTTACTTACACTTACACACACCTAATGACATTAAACATGGAAGCTCATAAAGCAGTAATGCAATGCATTATGAATACCAATAATCAAAGAGTGTTATACATGTGTTGAGCTGCTCTGTATTGAGCCTTTCGTATTATAATACTTTTGCGCAATGAAAGATTATTAATAGCCTTTCTCGTTCTGTCTTATCTATCATATGTTGCTGCCTCCATTACGGTGCTATACATTTAAAAGAAATGTCTTTTAATTTTATAGTATATATTTATATATAAATATATTAACCTGTTTTTAATGAATGAATTTTACAACAATACAAAGAGCAATGTGTAACATTTTACAAGATTTAGTCCTACACTTATTCACTTTTATAAATAATGTTATTTCACTAAATGTTTAGATTTTATAAAATTATTGTGCACTAATGGTTTTTCTAGAATATCTTTTGCTGCTGAATAATCCACTAACCTAGTTTATAATATCATTTTTGTCACAGATTATGATTACATATTTCTTTCAAATGAAGTTGTCTATATTTAGTGTGTTTAACACACAAAACAGTGATGATCAGGTCAACACACAGAAGTATAGAAAATCAACATTGATTAAAAAAAAAAAAACGGCACTGGTATCGGATCGGAATCGGCTGATACTCAGAATTTTCGATATCGGATCTGAAAAAAATGATATCGGTGCATCCCTAATACTAACTGAAATGGTGTCTTATAAACGCATGGGACACTTGATTCACAACTGATTATAATACAGAAAAATAAATGATACTCCCACAAGCATAAAAATTGTAAAACTCATATTTAATAATTTATTTATTAATATTATAAATAATATATTATAAATCATAATAAATAATAACACGTACATCATAATTAAATAATATTATATATATTATAAATTATAATATATATTATTATTTATAATAATGTGGTTGTAGGAATGAATTTCTGTGATTGCCTTTTCTGCAAAGGACACTTGTGAAGCTACTTCAGAGTTTGGCCAGAAGAAAATATTTTAGAAGGCAACATAGTGTTGCCACCTACTGTTTGGAACAGCCTTTATGCTGGAAATGTGCCTATGATGTCTAAAAATGCTGCCTACGTAGGCAGCTCAGCAGGTTTTGGAACAGAGCCACAGTGTGATTGGTTAACAGGCGCTGGTGTAAACAGGAATTAGAGCCTGCAGTGCTGCAGTACCCTGTAATTGTCCACATAACGGTCTTCCTTCTCTTTAGACTGCACCGCGATGGGTTTGCTGAGGTTCCTGTTACATCAAAAAGACAAAGAGAAAGCAAAATTGAGTGCCACTTTGTTAATTTGCATACATTTCCATTTTATGACAGCAATTCTAATATATCTATATTGCAATAAAATAGTACAAATGGAAGTATGTAAATTCCATTCTGATCAACTACTACTTTTCAACATATAATTATAAATATTACAAATGTTAAAAAATTAAATTAAATTAGATAAATTATTTTATGAATATATCTATTTCTATATCTGTATATACTAGGAGTTGCACCGACTAATTGACTTCAATGCTCTGCCATGACGCTTTAAGCTTGATGTCGACTAGTCGCTGGTCCTATAGAGGGCGCAACAGGATAAGAAATCTTTGAAGGACTTCCACATTTACGCTCTGTTTCCAAACAGTTCAAATGACAAATAAATGCATATTCAGAAAGCGCTCCACAAGACATGTGTGATTATATTACTGGATGCTCGAAACTGAACAGGAGAATGCACGTTTTAAACAGCTTACTGTACAGGTAAGTTAATCGGCGTTCTAATCTAATGCGCTGCTGCACTGTAACGCACACACATAGGCTTCAGACAGTAGAGCGTACATCACACGCACAGAATCATGCGGAAATGTATCGTCAACACTGTTCTGTGATTTCTCAATAAAATAGCTTAGAAACTGAAAAGTTCAAGCATATATTTCTTAACTAAATTCCACAGCTTCACTACTAGTAGAGAGACGCTGCCAGGTAGAATTAATTCAAACACGCAATCGCTCTCACTAATGCATTCATATTAATGTAATCTTTACTGTGCTACTTTATCTGTATCTGATTTAGAACGAGCAGAAATATGTGAGAAATATAACGACCCAAATACAAAAGAACTGATAAAAAAAAGCTGTTATAGGAGCAATAGCCGTGTGGGCAGCGCTGTGTCATATGCCATAGCTGCGCACCAGGTGTTTGTCACAGCTCCAGACTTATTTGTTCATTAACCAGCGACTAGTCGACTTCGACTCGACTTTCATCACATAAAAGTCGACTTCAAAAAATCAGAAGTCGTTTAACCCCTAGTATATACACCTATACAGGTATATCATATATATAAATGTATAGTATCTAATTCAATGATTAATTGAATTATCTAATAACAATTCTGATTGAAAATAATAAATCTAATGATAATTTAATTTATGTCTATATATAAATCTATATACACACTCATTAACGCACAAGTCATCACAACTATGAAATAGAAAGGAGATATGTACTAGTTTAACCATATACAGTGGGTACGGAAAGTTTTCAGACCCCCTTAAATTTTTCACTCTTTGTTATATTGCAGCCATTTGCTAAAATCATTTAAG
>NW_015505795.1:204178-218669 GCF_001515645.1 Sinocyclocheilus grahami | reverse complement strand
AAATGATTTTAGCAAATGGCTGCAATATAACAAAGAGTGAAAAATTTAAGGGGGTCTGAATACTTTCCGTACCCACTGTATATGTGTGTGTGTTTACAAATTTTTAATCAAATTTTAGATATTTTAAATATTAAATATTTATATGTGGTGAAAAAATCAAACACAATCTAAAATATTACATGTATCAGTTTTTTATAATATTTTATATTATTTAAATATTAAATATTTATAATGAAAAAAAGAATGGAACTAATAAACATCAGGTATATATATCAGGCTATCATTACCGAGAAACACCACACAAATAAAATAATAATTTTGGTTCTGGCCTGTAAATGGAGGTGTCCTGCAGGTCCAGCGTCTCACTGGTATAGTCTCGCAGGATGAAGGGGAAGACGGGATACTGCATGAGGTCATTGAAGGAGCGGCCCGCGTGCTTGTTGAGGTGGGTGAGGTACTCGAAGTTGGTTATCTGTCCTGAGCTCCACAGGTGCGTGAGGGCAGAGATGTTCCCGTACTCCAGCAGGTTGGGCAGCTCTGAGCTCAGGATGTTGTGGTAGACGTCGTCACGGTACTGAGACGGAGACCAGAGAGTGGATCAACAGGAAGTTAGAGTTGGGCAGAATTTAATAAATCATTCAGCAGCTAACGCTCATGTGTTTGACAGTGATGTCATTACCTTGGTGGTATCAAACGCGAGCAGCAGCGTCCTGCCATTGGTGAGGAAGATCTCCATAGCATTGTCTCTGAGCTGCCACCAGCGCTTGTGAACCTCCTTTATCTCCTCATACGTCCAGGAGAAGGAGGCCGGTTCCGTCTCTCCATGAGGACTCTGGTGAGAAAACACATTAGGGGCTTTCGCACAGCGTAGTTCTAGGAACTAGCCAGCAGGGTAGTTTCTAGAGAACCAATTTCTCCCTCGGGCCGTTTTCCTGGTTGCATTCACACCGGCAGCAGGAACTCTGAAGCGGCCGACAACCATGTCTTTTTATAATGAAGATGGAGATGTAAACACACAATTTACGCGATTGCAAGAGCACAAAGGTGGGCTAAGAGATAAATTTTTTTATGACAACTTGCAGTGTTACATATCATCGAAGCTGAGAAAAGAACACAACACTGCAGACAACAGGTAAATGCCGTTATCGCAGTTTTCCATGTTCGTGGAGTAAATATGCTAACATGGCTTTTTAAAAATGCCGGGTGGCTGGTGTTTCGCGTGCGTTTGGCCAATCAGCATACACTTATGTCACTGATTTGTTCCTATAGAACTGTTTTAGACCCTGCTCTGAAGTAGGAGCTAATTGAGTTCCTCCAAACGGAGTTCCTAGAACTAAAACCGTTACTAGTTCCTGCGGTGCGAACGCACCAAAAAGTGGATAGTTCCACAATTAGTTCAGGTACTATGAAAAGGTTCCCGCGGTGCAAAAGGCCCTATTATCAACCTCTAAAACACACATATGCCTCATCATATCTATTAGGGGAGGTATGACCAAACACTTATATCATGTTATGAGTAACTTCACAGTTAATAACAAACAAACAAAATTTTTTTTTATATTTGCTTGAACAAAATGAAAATCGCTTTAGATCAGAGTTATTATCATTAACTAAAACTAAATAAAATAAACATTAACTGAAATAAAATATGTGGCAACATAATACAAGTTAGCCTTTTTTATTTTAAGTTACATTTCTTATTTTTGTTTAGTTTAAGTACTAAAATAAACTAAATAAACTAAAACTACGTAGACATTAAAACAATGAATAATAATATGAATTCCAAAAACACACAACAAAATGACTAAAACTAAAATGAAATAACTAATAAAATAAACATTAACTGAAATAAAATGTGGCAACATAATACAAGTTAGCCTTTTTTATTTTAAGTTACATTTCTTATTTTTGTTTAGTTTAAGTACTAAAATAAACTAAATAAACAAACTACGTAGACATTAAAACAATGAATAATAATATGAATTCCAAAAACACACAACAAAATGACTAAAACTAAAATGAAAGCATAAAATATACAAATTAAATCTACTTCAAAATATTAACAAAAATAATAATGGCATATCAATGATACTAAGATAATACTGGATTATATAATAATAATAATAATAATAATCATAAGGTGGTAAAGCATATTTTTTAATAATTCAAGAGAATTAAATATTTTACATGTATTTTTTCTTTTTGTCTGAAACTATATGGACAAAAACTTAAAGCTCAGATTGTTGAAGATAAATGAACGATACATTTGTACTATTACATAAAACCGTATATTCCTAATGTTTAGCAAAAGAACTTACTTGGTTATCAAGTGTCTCAGCAACATTATCCTCGACAAAGTACATCCCAGATTTTCCTGCAAACCCGTAAAACAAGGCAGATCATTTTAGCAGTCAGTTGATGATGGTTAACAGCCAACACAAGACTGATGTTATGGAGGGTGGACGAGTCTTACCCAGCAACAGCTCTCCTGCCGTCTCTCTAGAGGGCGCCACACTTACACACTTTCTCGTAAACCTAAATAGAAAAAAAAAAATGTTTCGGGTTTTTAAATTATTTGAAATTCTGCAATGTGACTCCAAAACAGACTAGTTACTAGCTGTGCAGTATCAGTACCTGATGGGCTCACTGGTGGCTTTGTCCTTCACTATCGATGAAGAGGAGTGAGTTTTGTCCTCAAACAGGAAGGCCAGAGGAGCCTTGATGGCATCTGTGACAGACAAACCACATGCATGAGACCAATAACATCAACAGCATCAAAAGTGGACGAGTTTCTAAGTTCTGGCAAAGTTCCATCATTCCAGCAACCACTTCCTGTACAGGCAGTACAGCGGTGGTATCATGGTGATGGTATCAGATGGCAACACCAAGTTACTGCACGATTAACATATTCATATACTATTCTGATTATCACTTAACTGTCACCCGTCCCCCCTCAGTGGGATGCCTAAGTTTACTTCACTATATTACAAATAAATCCTAATCTAATCATGACAAATGGAAAGGTCTAAGACTCCTAAATGGATATTTTACCACTGTTGTTACAAATTATGTAGGAACAGTAATAGATTAATTTATGACAATAGTGCACTTCAAAATCTACATCATAACATCATAGTTCTGACCTTTATCACAAAAAGTGTTTTTCCGTTTACATTTTAGAAATCATCATAAATTATATCGATTGTATTAGTCTGACGAGAAGGGATGGGCCGAGAGCCGTGGGAACGGAGCGAGGCCGGTGGAGTAAATGCTAATGCGCGACACCTGCCCCACTCACAGGTCTCGAGTCCCACGGAGGAGCTCCGGAAGGATAAAAGGAGGAGTGACGACAGTGTTGGACGAGAGAGGACCAGGCCTGGATTTTATTTTGTGTTTTGTGTGCGGCAGTCGTCTGTGAGGGGCTGCCGCTTTACTTTACTTTTGTGTTTGTTTATTTTATTAAAGTGTTTGAATGCTCGCCGGTTCCCGCCTCCTTCTCGATCATTGACTTTGTTACATACAGGTTTTGGTACTTTTGTGTCAGTGTTATACTCGTTTGATCATCTAGAAAGCACATCCAGATCACATCCCGAAATGTAAAAAAGTAAAATTTTATTTACTGTATTTGTTTACTTTATTCATTTACTAATAAATCTACTTATTATTTTATTTATTTACTCAGTAATTTATTTATTTACTTAGTAATTTATGTATTTATTTTTTTTATTTTAATTACATATATACTTGTTCATTTCACTTAATTACTTAATTACTTATTCAATGTAGTTTTTTTACTTAGTTTATTTATTTACTAAGTAACTGACTTCCTTTTACTTATATTTACTTCCATTTACTTATATATGTATTTACATACTTATCTTGGGATGAAAAATGCCATGTTCTTGAAAGATTTGTTTATGCTTTGAGTAAATAAACTGCACCATGAAAATACATTGTAGATAATCTAGAAAACAGAAAGTGTTGAGTAGATGTTTGAAGTGCTTTCTCCAGTCCGAGTGCTTGAAGCTCACCGTCTAGTTTGCGTCGGTCTTTCAGCAGATATTTGTTAGGGATGGTCAGGTAGCAGCGCTGCAGGCGTCTCCGCTCTCGGTTGGGCCCCTCGGTGGGATCCAGCTGCCAGGAAGTGGGGTAAGATGACTGATCATACCACACCGCCCTGTTCCATGGGGAAAAACAACATCACATGGTGATGAGGATGAGTAAATGATGACATGAGCGAACTATTTTAGTTAGGGGTGTAACGGATCGTAGATGATGTTTTGTTTAGCCAATTTACACATTCAAGCAATTTCAGACCATTCATGTGAAAGAGAAGTCGGATCGGATTTGTGTGCCATTTTCTCTGCGCTCAGCTGCTGCGCACATGCAGAGAGAGAGGCGCGATTCAGACAGCGCGTCAACAGATACATACACACAAAGTTATGTTAAAATACCTGTTTTGGCAAGTATTCTGGTAAACACAGTCAGTTATGTCTTAAGTGAACGTAAACAGCTGAGAAAGAAACTGGATGCTTGTCAGTATTAGGTCCACGAATTTGGTCTTAAAGAGACAGCAGCCTATAAACACACCTGCTTCTCTCTGCTAATCAAACAACACCACAGCATTAACAGATATTAATCGGTATTTAACGTATGCAAGTGAGCATTATTGTGTTGTTTTACACTTAATTATTACATTTCTGCACCTGAATATTACTGTTACTAACTTTATGCTGTATTCATCTATGCTCGCAATTTGTGTAACTGTTCTTGTTTTATTACTGACTTTATTAGTTATGCTAGTAGTTTCTGCTGGTGTATAGAAGTACTTAAAGCTTTTAGTAATAAAAAAAAAGCAAACTTTTCAAACTCCAAAAAATTATCCGATCTGGGACTCAAAATCTGTAGTATGATCCAAACCATGGGTTTTGTGATCCGTTGCACCACTAAGTTTAGCTGTATCGCTCCAGTGAGCGATGCTGACCGGTCGTGAGTGAGCTGCTGCACGAGCTCCTGCCAGTGGCGGCTGGCGCTCAAGTCGGTCTTGTAAAGGCCTCTGATGTGCTGCATGACCTTCTTCCGCTCCATGCCCTGCCCGAGAGACACGTTCTGGGTTACGTCAGCGGCGATCTTCGAGATGTCCTTCGACTTCCCATCCAGCCTCTGCAACAAGCTGAAATAGAGAACGGAAGAGCTTAGGAAAAACGCCAAAGAAGCGTGTTATTTTGAGATGTTGTGTTTCTCTCAGAGCGCTCACCTCCTCTGCGTGTTGGCCAGCTTCTTTTCCCAGGCTCCTTTGCTGGTTCTTGCCTCTGACTCGTATTTCAGTTGCTCCTTAATAAGGAATAGTAAAACGGCTTCAGTTGAACATTAATAAAATGCAAACACTTCAGCTGAGCAGTTTTGAACTACAGTCATATTACTAGCATTCACAATACAGGTATACTGTAAACTGCAAAAAACAAAAACAAAACAAGGGCTCATGCAAACCTGGACTATTATTATACGCAGACCTCAGGGGGAAACTAAAATGCTACAAAAGTGCAGAATATGACCTTTATTACTCAAGAAACCAGTGCAACCAATCTCAGCAAATAAAAGTAAAAGACAAACAAATGAATATATGAATTACTACGCATATGCTCTAGTTTTGCAAATATTTACATTTAGGTCTAAATTTAAAATGTATGCATTTAAATTGCATATAAAATTTCCATCCGTTTGGATTACACAGATTTAACAAATTAATCAATTTAATGTGATGCATATTTCTCAGTCATATATAAATGAAACGGGTCAGATTTCTGTAATGGTACTAATAAACTGAATGTGTTTTAAATACACAATAACCAAGTTTATATATTTATTATCAAATCTTCCACAGATATTTTAACCATGCTCATGCTTTTTAACTGAATATATTTAATTGTTTTCACAATGAACAGATTTATGCTGATTCTAAGCAATATGAAAAAACACATTTTGAAAAAATGATTATTTAAATAAAACCAAATAGATGCAAACAGTTAATAATAAACTATGCAAAGATATTTTAAATGCATGTTCCATTTAAGAATGACTGAAAAATATGAATCACATTAAGTTAGACTGTTCATGTTAAAACTTTGAATAGCATATAAAATCGCAAGTACATTGCATTGAAGTTCATGCATTCCCTGTGAATCAAGCACACATTCTCCCTACACTGTTTGAGCTTGTTTAAGCAACACAGCATATAACCTGATGGTTTGTGTATGGCATGCGCACCTCTTTGATGGCTTTGAGGAGGTCTGGTTTGACGGGAGCGCTGGGTGGGATGCAGCGGTGGCCGCAGAGTTTCAGCGCCGTCATGAAGGTGTTGGCAGCTGCCTGCTCTTCTTTACTCAGGGCGTCTTTGTGATCGTGTAACAGCTCGTACAGATAGAGAGCCAGCTTGGGCCCGTGCTAATAACAAAAACAACACCAACAGGAAGGATTTTGAGGAATTAGAATTAGTGGTATTTATAATATATAAGCATCTCTGCTATTGGTTGCCCTCCACTGTAGATACCAGAACTGGCCATTAAAAAAAACATACTGACCAACAACATAAATTCATTTCTAAAACACATTTACAAACCCGATTTTGCTTTATTCAATAAAGCAAGCCCGATATTGCTTTCATTAAAATTTGCATTGATTGCAACAATAGGCATTTATGGTTGCAAAGTTTCACCACTATTTTGATACAGTACTGCAAGTTTGCATTGAAATGTATTTGTAAAAAATTATTTTTCATCCAGTAAGGATACAGTAATTAAAAGAACTGTCACTATTTGACCATTAAAATATTTTAATAAATATGTATATAAAGCATATTTAAACGCAAGTAATTTTAACATCCCATAATTAAAATATACATGTATTAATCTTGCTGTTTTTTCAGTCTTCATGTTGTACATTACTTCTAAATTATGTAATAATTAGAAGTTTAAATTAAGTTGTGTCTTGAGATGTGTAATTGTTTATTTCTTTAACCAATAAAAAAAAGGCACATGTTTTAAGAGTTTCTAATTTAACCTTCAATAGCAAAAATGGTTAGTTGGAAAGTTGGATTCATTTTCATGAACCAAATCCAGTATTATATCACTGAGAAAACAATGACAGCCCAAAAAAGACCTTAAAAAAAGAACTGATTTTTGTACCATTCATTGAATAGACCTTTCTGCAATGCTTAGTTTTGTGTCAAATACTTGATCCAAAAGTGTTCTGTGTGACTATTTTGTCCATTTTGTGTTAGTTCATTCATCCCTTCAGCAAGCTGTGGCCATTAATATCACATTTTTTCCCCACAAAAATTTTGTTCTGACAAACTTCAGAGTGTCAGCTACTGTTTTGTGTAGTTTTTACCCACATTTAGTCAAAATGAGGTGTTAGTTAATTGCTTTATGCAAATGCTGCAATTCTGCTATGCTGGGTCTCTGAGGGTTAATGGTCTTTTCAGTGCCAGTCTACAGTATAATGGAGAAAGCAGCGCTGGAGAGGACGGTACTGCTGCTATGGAAACAGTATCATGAAGATGTTTCTGTGGGTTATTTACTGTATGTCAGCAGCAACGCAGTGAAATGTCACTGTCTTCCTCTACTGTTTTGTGTAGTTTTTACCCACATTTAGTCAAAATGAGGTGTTAGTTAATTGCTTTATGCAAATGCTGCAATTCTGCTATGCTGGGTCTCTGAGGGTTAATGGTCTTTTCAGTGCCAGTCTACAGTATAATGGAGAAAGCAGCGCTGGAGAGGACGGTACTGCTGCTATGGAAACAGTATCATGAAGATGTTTCTGTGGGTTATTTACTGTATGTCAGCAGCAACGCAGTGAAATGTCACTGTCTTCCTCCCAACAGAGGAAGTGTGCATGTGAGCTGTGCTTTGATTGGATACACAGATCTGATAACTGTCAGCAAATAACCAAAGCAAAATGTCACACCGTCTCTGGTTGGCATGTAAAAACAAAAAGCCATTTCTGTCATCATATCAGCTTGTCAGACGGCAGCGTCCTCACCTCGAGGCCGGGACTCAGGCTTTCTCTGAGGATCTCGGAGTAGCTCTGCTCGTGGACAAACTCTAGCGCCTCCTTCCTGTCCTCCAGAGGAACTGCGGGACTGAGCGTGTGCACCAGGATGCGACCGATCTGAACCCTGAACGTGTCGCGACAGGACCAGAGGATTCGCTTCCACTGCTGGCGAGGAGCACCACCACGACCGGTGCTGCCCTGAGGAGATGAACCATCACAAAAAACATGTGACACTGAAGCATCGAGAGAGACGTTAACGTTAACATATAACTACACATTTATCACATGCTCAAGTGTTGTGCATTTTTACTTCAAGTTATTTTATTTCAGCTAGCTGTCAAGACAATATTTCTCTTTTTCTTGCTGAGCGTGTGCACCAGCATGCGACCGATCTGAACCCTGAACGTGTCGCGACAGGACCAGAGGATTCGCTTCCACTGCTGGCGAGGAGCACCACCACGACCGGTGCTGCCCTGAGGAGACGAACCATCACAAAAAACATGTGACACTGAAGCATCGAGAGAGACGTTAACGTTAACATATAACTACACATTTATCACATGCTCAAGTGTTGTGCATTTTTACTTCAAGTTATTTTATTTCAGTAATTAATCATAAATAATCAAATATAACAATATTTGCTGAGAGAAGCCCCAAAATGAAGACAATTCAAAGATAATTTTGGACACTTTAAATTTTTGATGTCTCTGGAATAATGTGCATTGAATCAAACAAATAAAACCAGTAACAAACAAAAAAAAAAAGGGTCACTTGAATTTTAATGCTGATGTCTACTGTAAGCAACTCACCAAACCTATCTTTATGCCCTCCATCATTAGTTTGAGAATATCTTTGCGGAAGCTCTTCATGTTGCCCGGTGGGATCGGGGTGGACGGCGTGGAGCCATTCTCATCGGTCGTCTGCTCGCCAGGTAACGGCATGGACATCGAGTGATCAGGAGACTCGGGAAAGTTCAGGAAGTCAAAGAAATCCTGGCTGATGTCTGGAGAATACAGACAAATAGTAAGCATGGAACAAATGCATTCAGTCAACATGGACTGCCTCTTGTTATCACTAAGAAAAAGTACCATGCTAGACTGCCTATACTTTCAGAAGCATGTAAATTGCATTGAAGTGTTTTGTAATGGCTGCACAAAGCCGATGATAATGTTTATGAGCAGATATTAATCACAGATTTGATGTCTGTCTTCTGTACCTTGATAGATGAGTCTGTTAACAGCCAGAACCACGAGTCTCTGCAGTCTCTGGACCAGCTCCGTCTCGCTGGCTCTGATGGGGTTTTCTTGACTCATCCTGCGCTGCATCATCTGGTTAAGCTCATCGCTGGCCACCGAGCGCATTCGCGTCAGCAGCGAGTCTGACTGGGCCACCGTGAACCGCCTCCGACCTGATAAAAACACACAACAACATGCTTACTGAACTAAAGGAACTGTTCGTAAAGAGCAGAGGATCAGAAATCACACAAACACATAGGGATCAAGAGACAGACAGACAGACACAGATATTAACATCCGCCTTAAGTGATGATTAAGTGGTTAGTCTAGGCAGGTTGTCATTTACACCTGAAATCCAACATGCATCCTAGTACAGTTTTTTGAAAGAAGTCTCTTCTGCTCATCAAAGCTGCAAATATTTGAGCAAAAATACAGCAACATTGTAAAATATTAAATTTTAAAATAGCAGTTTTCTATGTGAATAGATATTAAACAAATGTATTTCTGTGATCAAAGCTGTATTTTCAGCATCATTACTGCAGTCTTCAGTGTCACATTATCTTCAGAAATCATTCTAATATGCTGATTTTCTGCTCGAGAAACATTTCTGATTATTATCAATGTTGAAAACTGTTGTGCTGCCCAATATTTTCGTGGATGCATTTTATTTCTCAGGTTTCTTTGATGAATCGAAAGTTCAAAAGAGCATCATTTATTTGAAATAGATATCTTTTGTAACATTATAAATGTCTTTACTGTCACTTTTGATTAATTGAATGCGTCTTTGCTGAATCAAAGTATTAATTTATTTTTGAAAAAAGATGGATGTTACAGGCAGGTGTAAATGAGAAAGAGTGCGAATGATAAATCAACAGACGGAGTTGCAGGGAAAGTCTTCGAGTCCTGGTGCAACTCTGAGTTGATTTATTCTGGGTAATTGAGGATAACACACACAGGCACCAGTAGTCCAGGACACTGGGCGGATGAGCAGCAGACACGCTTTAATCACTTCACTGCACGCGCTCAACATCCATGAGAGAGCCAGGATGTTGTGGCCTGTTTTTTTTGTTTTGTTTTGCGGATGGGGTCGATGGCTACCTGCGTCTGAGGGGAACATGTAGGAGTTTGCGCCGGTAGGGGAAGGGAGGGGGGAATCCTGGGACAGGAAGCTGAACGGGGAGGGCAGAGGAATCAGTCCGTACGAACAGTAGTGTTGCCGGGGAATACGGGGAATTATGGAGTCTTTCAGCCCCATTGAACCTTGGGAGTGTGAGGGGAGGTGATAATACAACAGAAACACATGAAAGGTGAAGTGTAACATCCAGGGCTGATGGTTAAGACAAGATGAATGGAGATGAAACGCATAACAAATGTATACAGATACCTATCTTTTGTCTGTTTATAGTCTCTTTGTGTGTGCATATTCAAATTTACCGACAAAAATCAGTCCTAAAAGATACAGGAAAGAGGCTAAATGTGACCCTGGAGCACAAAAGCAGTGTTAAGTCGCTGGGGTATATTTGTAGCAATAGACAAAAATACATTGTATCGGTCAAAATCATTGATTTTTCTTTTATGCCAAAAATCATTAGGATATTAAGTAAAGATCATGTTCCATGAAGATATTTTGTAAATGTCCTACTGCAAATATATTAAAACTTAATTTTTGATTAGTAATATGCATTGCTAAGAACTTCATTTGGACAACTTTAAAGGCGATTTTCTCAATATTTAGATTTTTTGCACCTTCAGATTCCAGATTTTCAATAGTTGTATCTCGGCCAAATATTGTCCTATCCAAACACAAACCATACATCAATGAAAAGCTTATTTATTCAGCTTTCAGATGATGTATACATCTCAATTTCGAAAAATGTATTGTTTTGTGGTCCAGGGTCACAAATGAGTTTTACAGAAGTAACTTGAGACAAATCTAACTAACAGATGTAAACACACACACACACACAAAAACAAACAACTAAATTAATAATAATAATAATAATAATACTTTCATGTGTAAAGCCACAGATCACTTTTGGGTCAAAACTGGTTAAACATCAAAACACACATACATCATTTAAAACAAAAATATAGCATAACATTTAATAAAACTATAATAATAAAAATAATAAAATATATAAAAATACTTTTAAATGAAAAAGAAAAGAAAAAAACTTTTGAATGAATTTCAGCTAGTTTACAAAGAAACATTTCTCAATTAAAATAGTAAAGACAAATCTAACTAACAGATGTAAACACACACACACACACAAAAACAAACAACTAAATTAATAATAATAATAATAATAATAATAATAATACTTTCATGTGTAAAGCCACAGATCACTTTTGGGTCAAAACTGGTTAAACATCAAAACACACATACATCATTTAAAACAAAAATATAGCATAACATTTAATAAAACTATAATAATAAAAATAATAAAATATATAAAAATACTTTTAAATGAAAAAGAAAAGAAAAAAACTTTTGAATGAATTTCAGCTAGTTTACAAAGAAACATTTCTCAATTAAAATAGTAAAAAAAATAAAAATCAAATATAAATGAATAAAAACTATGTAGATACATATAGAGCTAACAAAAATGACAAATGCACAACAAAAATACTAAGAATTAAATGAAAATGGAAAAAAAGAGAAAAGATAAAGAGAAAAGCTAATGCTAAATATCAATAAAAACTGTAATAGTATATTAATGATACACTGACCAACATGAGGGTGAGTAAATAATGACAAAAGTTTCATTTTAGGGTGAACTATGCTTTTAAAGATATTTCAATAACCTAAACCATCACATAAACAAGACAAATACCATCCCCTTTGACCTCCAGACCTGCTCACCTGCGATACTCTTGCGTTTCTGCTGTAAAGCGTGATGCGGTGAAGTGGGCACGTGAACGTAGCTGCTGGATTTCTGAGGGTCCTGATTGGCCGTGGTCTTAATGAAATCGATGGCTGCCTGGATCACACGGAACTGCAGTGCTGTGGCCATTTCTGAAGCGACAACAGAGAACAGATTTCGTTTGAATGACACGTCACATATCATTGTAGTATAAAAGTATTAGTCTTCTTTACCCTGTGTGTGCCGAACTTTGCTGGTCTGCATGTAGCCCAACAGGGTGATCAGGTCTTCAATGATGCGGAAGTACTGAGATCCCGAGGAGCTGCAGGAGTGGATGGTAACGGCCACCAGCAGCTGCTGAATGTCACACACCACCAGCTTGTAGTCATTTGGAGGAATCCTACAGAGCAACAGAATCATGTAGCCTGGAAAACTACAGTTTCAAAGTAGTTTCCCCAACACTAGCTGCGTTTACATGGCCCCTACTAATCCGATCGTAATAGGACTAGAAGCACAATTTAGACCCGAAGTAGATAAATACCAAGTGTGCTTTTTAAAACTATATGCGACAACAGCGGGAAACTCTGTATATTCATGCAGTGTGTGCATGTCAAAAGATTAAAGGATTACTCCACTTCCAGAATAAAAATGTCCTGATAATTTACTCACCCCCATGTCACCAAAGATCTTCATGCCTTTCTTTCTTCAGTCGCAAAGAAATTAAGTTTTTATACATATAAACACACATATCAACCCGACCACTTTATTTAGTGTTCATGTAAACACTACGTTCGGATTAGTCAATCAGAATGAATTTATTCCGATGGAAGCAAAAAGTGTCCATGTAAACGTAGCTACTGACGTCAAATACGGTGCATTACCCATTCTCCAGGCCGTTGAGGGTGGACAGCGTGTTGAAGAGCACGTAGAGCAAGCCGTGGTCCAGCAGGATGTCAGCCAGCTTTGGGCAGGTGTTGAGCAGCTGCAGCAGCAGACACAGGACGTTGTGCACGAGTGAGTTCTCGTACAGAGAGTTCTCCAGCAGACCTAGCACAGGGATGATACAGCGCTTCCTGAACGGGGAGATGCTCTCCATATCCTCCAGATCCAGACTGAGAGAAGAGAGCAATATTGGCTGTCATTGATAAGGATGCTGCTGGGTAAAGTTTCATTCAGTAGACATCATGCAGAAGGTTCTTGAATGCGTTTCCTCACAAATATTTATTGCAGTAACACGAAATGAAAAAAAAAAAAAAAGGTAAATGTCTTCACAACTGAAATACAAATTAAATAAGCACACATACACACTTTAACATTATATAATTTCAAATGAATAATAACTGTTTACTATTGTCTTTTTAGAGCTGCTTTACAGCAGAATTTAATTTTGCTTGTATCACTGAATCACTATTTTCTTGTTTAACACTGTAAAGCTGCTTTGAAATAATCTGTATAGCACAGTGGTTCTCAACCCGCAGCCCGTCACTAATTCAAATGCGGCCCACCGTGCTTAACACAATTTTAAAAAAACACTTTCAGTTTCACAATTCATTTTAGTTTTTACATTAATTTAAAAATGTACTAAATAAATAAGCTATAGCCTAATGTTTTTATGTAAAATAATTTTGTTTTTCATATATTATTTTCAGACATGAGCAGTAGTCACATAGCCTAATTAACGTTACGCATTTAAAGTAACGACCAAGTGGCCAGCGGCAGACAGTGAGCATATGCTTGATCAATTTAGCCTTCTCAAATCATCACGACTTGACAAAAAAAATCTATAGATATAAAACAGTTCAAGCATATAACAATGTTTAAACGTTAAACCTAGATAAATGTGCACTGTATGTATCCAATAGTTTGTGTGGAGAGTGGAAGCTGAAGCGTGCTTTGCAGGACATAGAGACGCCAGCGCGATCACTTGCATTTTTTTTCAGTGGATACACTGTCATTTTTGCTCATAAAGGTAAGAGTAATGCATCATTCATAACTGTAAAGGGTCTACTTTTATTTGTGTGCACTCACAATATCAACAAAACGTTGTGCTTTTATAAAATAAAGAAATCAAACATGATGCGCTTTCTGCCGTCTCTTCTTCAACAGGAGCGCTTCACAAAAATGAACTGAAACTCAGCGAATACATGCCTCACAGACATGATAAATATATCTATAGAAAGCTTTAATTACTACATAATGAAATAAAACAAATCAAAAACTCTTTCATTATGATCCTAATCTGTAAAGATGCACTTATCTCTAAAGGCGCGTCTAATGAAGAGATGGCGAGTCAGGATCGACAACTTCATCCTTGCGACACCGACTCAGAAAACACTAGTT
>NW_015505795.1:153256-203881 GCF_001515645.1 Sinocyclocheilus grahami | reverse complement strand
ATAACAATGTTTAAACGTTAAACCTAGATAAATGTGCACTGTATGTATCCAATAGTTTGTGTGGAGAGTGGAAGCTGAAGTGTGCTTTGCAGGACATAGAGACGCCAGCGCGATCACTTGCATTTTTTTTCAGTGGATACACTGTCATTTTTGCTCATAAAGGTAAGAGTAATGCATCATTCATAACTGTAAAGGGTCTACTTTTATTTGTGTGCACTCACAATATCAACAAAACGTTGTGCTTTTATAAAATAAAGAAATCAAACATGATGCGCTTTCTGCCGTCTCTTCTTCAACAGGAGCGCTTCACAAAAATGAACTGAAACTCAGCGAATACATGCCTCACAGACATGATAAATATATCTATAGAAAGCTTTAATTACTACATAATGAAATAAAACAAATCAAAAACTCTTTCATTATGATCCTAATCTGTAAAGATGCACTTATCTCTAAAGGCGCGTCTAATGAAGAGATGGCGAGTCAGGATAGTCATCTTCATCTTTGTTTATTCATACTAGTTTATTAGTAAATAACTCAAATATCTCCTTACTCTTTCCCCCTGACGCATTTATGGTAATTACTTTTGTCGATGCTTTGCGGCAAACTAAGCCTATTGCATGCATTTGAATGCAGAACTCTTCAGCTGCGCTGCTGCTGGACATTAAACACCGTCGAGCCGCTCTTGATAGTCTCGGTAGCACGGTCTCGTGCTGTTTCCATCAGCGTGGCAATCTTTTCTACTCACTAATCTCACTAATTGATGGATGTCTAAAATATAAAAATAAGGAGAAGCCTAAAACAGGCCCGACCGCATCTGAACTATGACGTGAAAATTGTCCCGAAGCCCGGCCCAAGGGCCGTAAAAAAGTCATGACCCATCGGACCCAGGCTGAAATGCAGGGCTCTAGCTCTGATCTAGCACACAGAAAACGATTTGACTGAAAATGTATCAGAAGAGATGGAAAAAAGATAGTGGTAATCTACGCAATTCAGAAAAAGAGGCGGCTTTTTTTTTTTTTACTCTTTGTACAGCAGTTATTGTTCATTCTAAATTTATTTTTTAATGTACAATATGTGTTACATAAATACATGAAATGTAGAACATAAAGTGCTCGTGGCTCGTCTGCCAGTGGGTGCCCCCCCACGCATAAAAGTGAAACTCCGCCTATGATTTAGCTGTTACTCCTTTCGAGCCGAATTTCACAAAATTGGGTGTTATTTATGGGGAGTAGAAATATTTATTTCAATGAATGTAATCAATTAGATATCATAATATTTAGGCTATAATATTATAAATCAGGTTGGTTTGTATTGCTGACGTAATATGTAAATGATATGTGTGCGGCCCACGAGACTTGCACTTGGACCATAGTGCGGCCCGGTGGAAAAAAAGGTTAAGAACGACTGGTATAGCATAAAGCTTTATATAAATAGTAAATATATAAAGGTGACTTGACTACAATATATAGTATAAATATGTTATTTTTGCATCCTTAATATACCATTATAGTATTTACTAATATTTTGAAATGTTTAATAATTTTGTTTGTTTTTGTTGTTATTAGTTTTTGTTTTCCAATATATATATATATATATATATATATATTTTAGTATTTGTTATTTTTATTTCTCTTAACACTTATCTGTTTGTTTATTTATCAAAATAAGAGGTATTTTTTTATTTCTACTTTTATTTATATATATATTTTTTAATAATCGTATTATAATTTAATACATTATTACAAATATCATCAAATATATATATATATATATAAAATTTAAATACTATTATTTTTAATAACAAACAGATAAACTAAATAAAATAAAATAAAATAAAAAAACAAAAAATATATAGCTGCTACATTTTCTCAATTCACCCTCCAAAACTCATCTCATCAGGCTATGAGCTCTCATGGTCACGTCTTCAGCTCTAGATTGTTGGCATACTCACTCTTCCTCGATCCCAACCGGTCGTCCGAACAGCATTTCCAGGAAACACTCCAGCAGACCCTGTGAACCCTGGTGCAGGTACAGCTGATTGGCCAGCAGTGAAAACCCATGATTCTTCAGGAACTTCTCCTTCTGCTCTTTCTGAGTGCGGCTAAAGTAGGCGTCCAGGAGCTACATGAATAAACGTACATGTTTGTGTATCCATGCATGTATGACATATTATATAAAACTAAATTAATTAAACCCATTACGCAACCTCCCCTCTTACCAGAGTGGTCAATAAAACTTGTGAATCAACTAACAAACCATTTTCATATCAGCTTAAATAAACAAACCAAAGCAGCAGATGTGATAAACAGTTATGGATAGAGAGATAGTGAAAAGGCCAGTCATTTTATTGTCCTAAAGAAAACTGTTTGCGTAATATTTTTTCATTCGTCCATAAACATTAAATTATCTACTCCTCTTGGGTTTAAATTTTTAGAAATTTCAAGGGGTCTTGAATTTATGTATTCTCCTAAAAATACTAATACTATTTGTAAAAAAAAATTAAATAAAAAATACTATTTTGTCATCACTAAATTAAATCTGTGAAGTGACTCACAAAATAATTTTTTTTAATGGACTCCTGATTTTTTTTTGCAATTAAGAACCCCCAAATAAGCAATTATTAATAATATTATTTAAACCACGAGTCGACTATTGACTGACACTGGTGTTTTAGCACAGACCCGCTCTAAGTGAGCTGTCATCAGTCCACCATTGTTTCAACGCCGGAGCAGATGTAGACAAGAATGGCTCAGAAGTGATTGAGGTGTTCTGTTGTTGGATGTAATAATGAACAAAGCAGTCGTCATTTGCTCCAGACATCTGAGCCGCTGAAGACGCAGTGAATTACATTTGTTTTTTAAGAGAATACGCCCCCAATCTACCTAAATGCATCTATGTTAGCGTGAATCATTCGTGATCCAGCTTCACCTACAGAAGAAGTGAGTGTAAGGCTCTTTTATGAATCTTTGCAAATCGCCTTTCCTAATAATGTGCTAGTTAGCAAGTTCCGCAGCTAAATGCGGCTAAAGTAAACAGTCTCATGAGTACGGCTCGTCACCCCACGGAAGAGAAGGGCAGGGTCAGCAGAGCTCATTAGCATTTAAAGAGACATGCACTGAAATGGGTCGCAGTGAAAAGAGCTGTTTTTGACAGGGTAAAAAGGTGTTGTTTTACACTACCATTGAGAAATTTTAACCAAAGTATGTTATAGACTTTTCATGAAGACCCTAAAGGATCATACCAACTTGTGGAAAATGGGCATCTGATGTCCCCTTTAAATACATTTGTACTGTTTATATGGATTAATCCCATGTTCACGGATTAATTCCCAATGATTCAGTCCTTCAGTCCATATTATAGAAAGAGATGCTCCACATTAATAAGCATAAAATAAGATATATTTGTATGGATGCAGCACACGAGAGTCTAATTGTTGGCAATGACGTGCCAAACTGTTTAATACCCTGAAATGTACTGTGGTGTGATCTAAAAACACACTGTATTTTCAATTGTATTATAAGTATTTTGCATGCAGTCTTCATGAGCTCATATAAACAGAGACTTTGTGGAATATTTGTATTTTCAAAAACATTTTTGTCACACTGCAAAACCTTTAAAAATGAACTAGAGAAGGCAAAAAAAGCAGCCATGTTCATTTGTCAAATACCCAAAGACAACTAAATGTGAGCACACCTTCATGACGCCCTGCTGTATGAGAGGAGAAGAGTGGTTGACCAGAACGAGAAGAGCCTCCGGCTGGACGAGTTTGTCCATCACCTCCTCCAGCAGGAGGTCCGGCAGCAGGAGCAGAACTCCTCTCAGCAGATCGTACAGACCGCAGCAGATCAGAACCAGACAGTCTTCAGCACTGGATCTGAATGATTCAGAAAACACTCACATGAATCATCACTGTGAAGAGGAGAAACATCAGATCTTCAGCTGTGACTCAGAGCCTGTTAACCAAAACTTTCAGCATGCAAAATACACACGAATCTGTCACAAAAATAACTACAACGTTCCCATAACAGAAATTACTCATACTGTGATATCAGTACAAACAAAAGGGAAATCAATATTTGATAGACTTGGATATAAAAGCAAAGTGTTTCCCAACAAGAGCACCAATGACAGCTCAGACACATCTGTAATGCCGAAATATGGTTTGTGGATAGGAGCTCGGAGTTTAAAGTCGTTAACATTTAATGAGTTTAAGTGATTATACAGTAGATGGGATATATCTTTAGTGCAGGAAAGGCAATGACGAAGACAGGAGGCAATTATCCAGTAACTGTTGACTGAAAGAGCACATTAAAGAGATGATGTAACTTATAAATGAAGGCTAATATTACAAGTCATTCATCTCCAAAACTCAGCGGCAGAAATTAGCATAATTAAAGAGTGTTATTCATCGCACAGAATTTAATATATATCACGCATATCTAGAACAACTAAACACATTATACAACGCATTTGAAAAAGGCTAAATGCTTCTGAGGTGTTTCAATTTGCTCCCTAGTTCAGTAGTAAGCACACTACCTAGGGACTCTACCATTTCTAAAGGTGTCCTATTGTCAAAATGTTTTTTCTTACTGAAGACAGTTCCGTACAAAAAAGTCTACTTGCATAAAATATTTTGCATGATTTCACTGTAAATGCCAACTTGTTACAGATACTTGTTACACTAACTTAGAAAGCATTACAAACCATTTACAAGGCTTAAAAAAAAAAACTTTGCAGAAATGTCAGCCACTGCAGTTATGCATAACAGGGTTATTATCGTTAACAGAAACAACAACAAAACAACTTTTCGTTACTTGAACTAAAACAAATTAACTTAAATAACTTAACATTAACTGAATTTTTTTTTTTAAGTATTTTATTTCAGCTAGTTTAGTTAGTTGCCAAGGCAACATTTCTCATTTTCTTTTACTTTGTAAAATAAACTAAATTAACTAAAATGAATGAATGAAAATAAATAAATTAATAATAGTAATACAATTTATAATAATTTTAATTATTAAAATACTATATTAATATTGATAATATTAGGCTGTGTGTCCACCAAAGCGTTTTTTCCCCCGAGGCTAGCACATTTTTTCAATTGTTTTTAATGGGAGCGCCGCGTTGTTTAAAACGCCAGGTGTGTGCAGAATGCTGAGCGTCTTTTTGATTCATCAACTCTCGGCGCCAAGAAAAAAATGCCCGAGGACTCAGTGTGAAAAAGATGCTCAGCACTCTGGTGTTATTTCTTGGCACCGTGAATTGATGAATGTTCAACTTTGGGTAAAACACAGCGCTCATCACTGTCACTTTTTATTCAGCTAACCAATCGCAGTGAAGGAGGGGCGGGACTAATAACGACTAACTGTCACACCCTGCTTGTACTACAACTGAAGTTAATATTGCTTGTCTCCGAGTATTTATGCCTTTACCAGATTAAATTGCTGGACTATCATATTATTGTTATGAAAAATAATGCTTGGAGAAACATTTCATTCATGATGCGTCTGCCATATTACTTCAGTGGATATTCCTTATCTTAGCAACCACAGCGTCTCAACTGAAAAAAAACTTTTAAAAAACACGGTGCGCTCTCAAGCACTCACAGCCTGGGGTTTTCAGCTGGCTAAAAACGTTTTGGTGGTCAAGCAGCCTTAATATAAAATATAAATTAATATGTATACTACATTAATAATAATAATACTATATAGTCATTTTTAAAAAATAAAATAAAATGACAAAAACACAGCAAATTTTCTAAAACTTCAATTACGGCTAATATGAAAACAGAAAGGAGAAAAATAAAGTCTAATTCAAAATATTAAGATTCAGACAAAAATGAACAAAAACTACAATAGCATATCAATGATGCTAAAATAATCAAATGAGATTATCATGCGCATGTCGTCAGTAAAGACGGTTCTGTGATTAGTAGTAAATCTCCATCACGTGCTTTCAGATGCAGCGGTATTTAATAAACAGAGCCGCAATATCGCGTTCATTATCGCAGGCGATACATCGCTGATAATAGGGATGCACGATATTATCGGACCAGTATTGTAATCGGCCGATAATGGCTTTTAATGTAAATAATGTATCGGCATCGGCCCGATATGAAAAATTATGCCGATATGTCTTGCCGATAAGAGGAATACATTAACTCACATGTGCTCAGGGTGTGCTAGTGATTACATCACGTCAACAGTGTGGCTCATTCTTGAAGCAACGTTTTGCCTGAATGATGATTAGATTCACTGTTTTGGATCGCTGCATTTAAACTGAGAATGCAGTACAGAATGACGCGTTCGATGTGTGATATGGTAAACCGTAATAGCATGTGCAGCGGGAGCAGCGGCAGCCCCCCCCCCGATATGTCTTGCCGATAAGAGGAATACATTAACTCACATGTGCTCAGGGTGTGCTAGTGATTACATCACGTCAACAGTGTGGCTCATTCTTGAAGCAACGTTTTGCCTGAATGATGATTAGATTCACTGTTTTGGATCGCTGCATTTAAACTGAGAATGCAGTACAGAATGACGCGTTCGATGTGTGATATGGTAAACCGTAATAGCATGTGCAGCGGGAGCAGCGGCAGCCCCCCCCCCGGGTCCTAATGCCCATGCTGTAAGGAATTTTAATTCCAGAGGGGGCGGGCTGTTGTCCTACTTCTAATAAGATGAAAGCAAAATACACAAATAATTATTAGACTGTTTATGATTAAATAAAGCAGTAATTGATTCCATAAAATCATGAGTATGTTTTGATTTAAAGGTCAGAAGCTATAGCTTACATGAACAACAACAACATCAAAAAACTTAAAATCACAAACATGACACAAATTAAATAATTTTATATACAGTATACTGATTTATTCATTAATGTGTAATATTTTTAAAACTAATTATGAGCTCTAAAAGATTTTCAGAATAAAAGAGCTCTTTTGCTTTAGACCATTTACAAATGTTAAATCTTAAAATAAAATGTTAAGGTTACCACTGCATCTTTCTGAAATAAAAAATACAGTGACTGAATATAGTTTATTTATAGTTATTTTCAAATCTTAAATAAATAAATATATCGGTATCGGCTATCGTCCAAAATGAGTTATATGGGGATATCGGCAAAAATCCAATATCCCTAGGCGATAATGAACACGATACTGCATAGCTTGTCAGTGAACTATGGCTCTGTGTATTATTTGCACAGCCTTACACTAAAGTGAAATAATTTGGCCTGAAGTAGGTCTATTATCACGACAATATGAATATATAAAATACAGTATATATATTTTGGTTAATGACGACTTTTCTCATGTGGCTTGATCATAATTACTAATTACATTATGAGACATTTTCTGTTAATCAAAATGTCATAACTGGATCTTCCAGTGAAAAATCAGACTTCTCAAATAATTTACTGCGCATAAACTCCGCCTCTGCAGGCTCACACTCATCTGCATACATGTTTGAATGCCACACCCACATCTCAACATCCAAACAACAAACGATGCACAGAACCGAGGCCCTGTCCTACATTTTTGTTTCTCGATAATCCGTTTCACCTGGATGTACTTTTATCGTGTTTACAATGTTGGATACAATTTTTCTCTCTTTGCATGGAAATGCTAGGATTTCCAACAATATAAAATCATCTGGTATTTTCAAAGTACCTGTCATTACTGGAGTCCGCCTTGCTGTGTCTGTCATACCCGGGTGAGTAGGTGTAACTTTCCCAGTCGTCCGGTGGAGCGGCACGGTCAGCCACGGTGGGCCAGCGAGCGATAGTCAGAGAGCCGTTCTGTGCGGGAAAAGCCAAACCCAGACTGGCCAGGTTACTGTGGCTCCTCTGGAAGGACTGGATTCCCTTCAGGCTGTCCGGTCGGCGTGGCACTTCCTCGCTGGTCCAATTGAAATGGTCCTCAGAGTCCACCGGGCTGCTTGCTGGGCCGTCATGCTCCTCCTCTACGCTGATGGAGGGCGTTCGGTTTCCCGTGACGCTGCTCTCCTCATCACCACCCACGTTCTGAGAGTCGCATATTGTCTTTGCCGACTCACAGCTGCTGAGGAGCTGCTCGTCTCCGGCCCGCTTCAGGGTCACCGTGCTGCCCAGGGCATGCTGGGTACTCAGGGATGTCCCCTCAGGCTCAGTGGTCCCCATCACACTCCCATGGGTCAGACGGGGTGTCAGGGCCGGAGAAGAGTGCGGAGACGGGCCAATGCTTGGGGGCCGCAGTGACAGATCTTCATCACCATGCTCAGGGGAGGAAGTGTGGCGCACTGTGGGACAAACAAACAACATTTAGTCAGAAACTACGTTTTCAAGACAAGTTTGACAATGATAAGATTTTCATGTTCAGATTTGCCTATTCAATTGCTCTTTTTTCACAAAGCGTGATCTCTTCTTTCTCTGCTGCACGTTTTTTATATCATTGCCAAACATTAAATATATTATTGCCCAGTTCTTTATGAAACAAAATGCAAAATGTAACTATATTAATCACACAGCTCTACAGTATACAGCAGGTAAAATAAGTATTGAACACGTCACCATTTTTCTCAGTAAATACATTTTTAAAGGTGCTGCTGATATGAAATTTTCACCAGATGTCGATAACAACCCAAGTAATCCACACATACAAAGAAAACAAAACAAAACAAAACAAAAACGCCTCCTGCAGCTTTATACTAGTCACATGCATTGCTCAGGAGTGATTTTGGCCCATTCTTCCACACAAACTCTTCAAATCTTGAAGGTTGTGTGCCTCTTCTATGAACTCTGATCTTTAGTTCTTATTTTCTATTAGATTCAAGTCAGGTGATTGGCTGGGCCATTCTAGCAGCTTTATTTTCTTTCTCTGAAACCAATCGAGAGTTTCCTTGGCTGTGTTTGGGATCATTGTCTTGCTGAAATGTCCACCCTCATTTCATCTTCATCATCCTGGTATTGTAGGTGTTGGGACTGAACCAGCAATATTAATTTCCACTGACGAGGGGCAGGATTGCTTTCTAATTACTGATAGATTTCAGCTGGTGTCTTGGCTTTCCATGCCTTTTTGCACCTCCCTTTTTTCATGTGTTCAATACTTTTTCCCTGTGTCATTCCATTTTATTACACATAACTTTCTGAACTTGTTTGTTTTGTTTTCTTTGTATGTGTGGATTACTTGGGTTGTTACCGACATTTGGTAAAAATTTCAAGTCAACAGCACCTTTAGAAATATATTTACTGAGAAAAATGGTGATGTGTTCAATACTTATTTTACCCACTGTGTGTATATGTATATGTACATATACTGTATATATATATATATATATATATATATAAAACAATCTATATATATATATATATTATATCCAACTTTATTAAGTATTTCATATTATTATTAGACCATAGATTGAGAGGAAACTTTTTTTATAAAATTATTTTTATAATGTAAAAAAACAACTGCCAATTCAAATTCATACATTTAGATTTTTTCATCTTCAGAACAATGAAACATTTTAACTTGCAATTTTATAAAATAAAAGGAACATCATATTAAGTAAATATTAAGAAAATGTTAAACAAAATTACAAAATTAAGGATGAATGATGTTTGAGAGGCAACATCTTATTCTTAGCAATAGTAATAAAATAATTTTACATACAATTTAATAATATTAATACAAGCTATTTATCTTTAAAGGGGTCATATGATGCTGCTAAAAAGAACATTTTGTGTATTTGGTTTAATTAAATATGTTTATGCGGTTTAAGGTTCAAAAAACACATTATTTTCCACATACTGTACATTATTGTTTCTCCTCTATGCCCCGCCTTTCTGAAATGCGTCGATTTTTACAAAGCTCATCGTTCTGAAAAGCGAGGTGTGCTGTGATTGGCCAGCTATCCAGTGCGTTGTGATTGGCCGAATACCTCAAGCGTGAGACGGAAATGTTGCGCCCCTCACCATACTGTGATGCCCTGTCCGGCCGGAGCGACGAGACAAAACTCGTAACTTTTATAAAGAATATCTCTTTGGATTTGAGACTTTAGTCTTTGCAACTTTACAGATCTTCTTTATGCACCAAAAGCTTGTAACAGTCCAAAGAGAAAGGAAAACTTTAAATTGCATCATATGACCCCTTTAAAGAGTAACGGCGCACTGACGGGAGCAACACTGCGCTGCATGTAAGTTAATTTTGTCATGTGACACCACATTTATTTGCATTAAAGCCCCTTTTCTTGACAATAAGTGTTCCCAAAGTGTTTGCAACATTTTAAGTATCAACATAGAATTTAGGCACTAAAGTTAAAGACTTGAGAAACTGCACCAATAAATGCCATTTCCATCAGTTATATTGGTAAAAACTGATGGGCTAAACCCAAAAAAATCCTTGGATAGAAGCCTGGCTTATAAGGCATAAAGATATTAAGATAATATAAACATTATAATCATGATTTTCTCTAAAGCTGCTTTCAGATGAAGTATATTGTGAAGACCGCTATATACTGTAATATTTGACTTGACAGGCAGATCTGTGATGTAATTGATTTGTATTCATTAAAGGTCACGCGTTTCAAAACTTAACAAGGCGCAGCAGTGGCAAACAGTCAGACAAGGTCATTTCCAGTGAATAATGCTTGTAAAGTGCGACAGAATGAGTAAGCATGATTTTTATTTTTATTTTGACCTTCTCATGAATAACCGCATTATCCTCAGCGGACGGCCAGGAGTTAATGATTGTAAGTCTGCTGCTTTAATGTGACTGGAGGTGGTGCTGACCTCGGGGCGGCAGTAATGCGTTACCTTCGGCGGGCGTCTCTGTGAAGACGGAGGGAGAGAGTGAAAGCACAGAGCTGCAGGCTGATTTCCCTCCACTGCTGGAGTGCCGCAGGTACATCATGGACTGAACCTTCTCCTGGTACAGCTTACCATCTGATGAGAAAAAAAAACATGAACTAAAATGCTCTTGTTAACTGTCAAATCTACATCTCAGTACGATAACTAACAAAGAAGAATGAGCTGTAAACTCAATGCCAGACTACTGCAACAATAAAATGAAATCAGTTTAAAATGCTTAGTTTTCAGAAATCTCTTAACTAACATAAACGTGTTCTTCACATTTTTTTCTTTCGACTATCAGAATATCATCATCATTGCTAAGAAAGCTTATAAATACGGTTAGAAACCATATCTGATTTAAATTAGAATGCCACAAATGTCATGAGTTTGATACAATCTTTATATATAATGAACAAAATTTAGGGGGAAAAAAAATATATATATATATATATAATGCAAAAAAAATAATAATAAAAAAAAAAGATTCACACAATCATCAGGGTTATTGAAAACTATAACAGCAAAAACTGTAAAATAAAACTGAGATAAATATGTAATTATATACAGATATTATGTGTGTGTGTGTGTGTGTGCGCATGTTTTGTTATAATTGTATACTATTAATTAAAGACATTTATAAATAAAAGAAAACATTAACTGATTAAACAGCTTTAATGACTAAAAAGAAAAAAAAAAAAAGTTTTGGGTTTTAATTTTTAGTAACTCGCAATCCATGTACAGTAGATATGCTATTTATTAGCCATTTAAGAAAAACAGACAAATTAAGGTTAAAAAAATATTTTTTCTGTTTTAAAACCAGTGTCATTTTTCTTCTTCTGTGGATCAAGGAGGCAAAAGCAGTGTGAACATTCTGCTAAACATCTTTTTTTGTGTTCCAAAGAAGAAACAAAGTCATACCGGTTTGGAAAAATGCAAATGATGACAGAATGATCATAAACTATTGCTTTAATGACTCGATCAGACATTATTTTTTTGACAGGCTTGCTCACCGATGTGCAGAGAGAAGTAGAAGCTGGTGGGCGTGTGGCACACGTAAGTGTTGGTGGGGGGGTGAACGGCCAAGAGGAAATTATAGACCAGCCGCAGCAGGTCTAGGTCCGGAGGAGACAAGATTCACACAATCATCAGGGTTATTGAAAACTATAACAGCAAAAACTGTAAAATAAAACTTGAGATAAATATGTAATTATATACAGATATTATGTGTGTGTGTGTGTGTGTGCGTGTTTTGTTATAATTGTATACTATTAATTAAAGACATTTATAAATAAAAGAAAACATTAACTGATTAAACAGCTTTAATGACTAAAAAGAAAAAAAAAAAAAGTTTTGGGTTTTAATTTTTAGTAACTCGCAATCCATGTACAGTAGATATGCTATTTATTAGCCATTTAAGAAAAACAGACAAATTAAGGTTAAAAAAATATTTTTTC
Organism: Sinocyclocheilus grahami; assembly: GCF_001515645.1. Classification (NCBI taxonomy): domain Eukaryota; kingdom Metazoa; phylum Chordata; class Actinopteri; order Cypriniformes; family Cyprinidae; genus Sinocyclocheilus; species Sinocyclocheilus grahami. The sequence continues at coordinate 191,597 of NW_015505795.1, read as the reverse complement.
TGTTTTAAAACCAGTGTCATTTTTCTTCTTCTGTGGATCAAGGAGGCAAAAGCAGTGTGAACATTCTGCTAAACATCTTTTTTTGTGTTCCAAAGAAGAAACAAAGTCATACCGGTTTGGAAAAATGCAAATGATGACAGAATGATCATAAACTATTGCTTTAATGACTCGATCAGACATTATTTTTTTGACAGGCTTGCTCACCGATGTGCAGAGAGAAGTAGAAGCTGGTGGGCGTGTGGCACACGTAAGTGTTGGTGGGGGGGTGAACGGCCAAGAGGAAATTATAGACCAGCCGCAGCAGGTCTAGGTCCGGAGGAGACCCCAAAACCTCCTGGATGATTTTGACAAACGAGAGGCAGACCTCCTGCGGGATGGATGTCAGGTACTCATCTCGATGCTCCTGTATAAGTAATGATGAAGATGATGTTACAAAATGACCCACACACTGAACTATGATTGGTCTTCGTTCCTGCATTCTTTTCTTTCAGCATACCTTCAAGTGTTCGTTCATGTTTATTTCATGCAGTAACTAGTAGTAAAGAGAAGATCGGTTAACGTACCGCTTGCTGGTGCGGCTACAGTAATGTCACGCAACAATAAAGAGCATCAAAACCGCATTTATTGTTCGAATTTCTTTATTTAAAAAAAATAGCAGAATTTGAAAACTGAGACTTTGTTTCATATTAAAAATAACAACAAAGCTTATTGCAATAACTGGATGGTAGGAACACCAAAACTGAAAATTAATTTCCGGTTGAATATTTTCAGATGCCAAAATGTTGGTGCATCACCAGTTGATTCTCATGGACAGCTGACAGAAAACAAGACTCACAACCACATTTCAAAGACTACAATCTAAACTCATCAGACCTCATGTGTTTGTGCATGTAGTGAACGTCTCACCTGAAGCACCTGGCAGGCGAGCAGGAAGCGATGAACCACCTGGGCCTTGAGGAGCTGTCGAATGTTGAACATCTGCTGAGGATGATGCACCCGGATGAGGATCTCTAAAGCAGTCAGCAGCGTCTCCCACACACCACACTATACACACACATACAGCTGTCACAGTTAGCTCTCTATAAAAATAACCCAACTTATACAATATATGTTCTCATTCAAATGAGAGTGTGTACCTGCGCTTTGGCCCATATCTTCCAGTCCAGCAGTATTTCAGACAGCAGTCTGAGATCTTGCAGCACCACAGTGGATTCAGCATCCAGATGAAACTGTCCGTCTTCTCCGATCGTCAGGATTGACCTGCTGCAGCAGCCGTCCAACAGCGTCTGTTACACCATATGCACACAGTCACATATTTGCCGTGCTGTACCCTAAAATCAAACTCCAGTGGTATTCAAAAGGCTAAAACAGAGCGAGTATTTTTCAGACTGATTAATCTGATGCATTAAAGAAAACAAGAATATACTGAGAGAGGGACAAAGCAGTCTCACTGTAAGTCTCCATTACTGGTAACCACCAGCAGGGTGCACGGTTTAGTACAACAGCAGCACAAGCACACAGGTTTATTACGGTTAACTAAAACTAAATCCATAAAAAATCAATGTCACTTGAAATTTAAAAAAGTTAACCAAAATAAATAATTATTAAATAAATGTAATTAAGTTAATTAAATATTAAAAAACACATTTTATTTCAGTAACATTTCTCTTTTTTTTTAAGAACTGATTTAACATTAAAAGGAATAAATAAAAATTAATGAAATTATATAGGCTTTTTTTAAATGACAAAAACGAACAAAAAACACAGCAAAACCACTAAAACTTTCAAATAAAACTAAATAAAAAAAATATTAAAAAATAAAGATATAATTGAAAATGTTTATAAAAACTATACTGGTATTTCAATGATACTAAAATACTGGAACTGGTGATATACAGGTGCATCTCAAAAAATTAGAATATCATGGAAAAGTTATTTTCCACAAGGAGCGTAAGCCACAGAAGGTCATCGCTGAAAGGGCTGGCTGTTCAGAGTGCTGTATCGAAATATATTCATAGAAAGTTGACCGGAAGGAAAAAGTGTGGTAGGAATAGGTGCACAAGCAACAGGGATGACCGCAGCCTTGGGAAGATTGTCAGGAAAAGCCGTTTCAAGAACTTGGGAGAGCTTCACAAGGAGTGGACTGAAGCTGGAGTCAGCGCATCAAGAGCCATCACACACAGACGTCTTCAGGAAACGGGCTACAGCTGTCACATTCCTAGAACCAAGCCACTCCTGAACCAGAAACAACGTCAGAAGCGTCTCACCTGGGCTAAGGAGAAAAAGAACTGGACTGTTGCTCAGTGCTCCACAGTCCTCTTTTCAGATGAAAGTAAATTTTGCATTTCATTTGGAAATCAAGGTCCCAGAGTCTGGAGGAAAAGTGGAGAGGTACAGAATCCAAGCTGCTTGAAGTCCAGTGTGAAGTTTCCAGTCAGTGATGATTTGGGTGCCGTGACGTCTGCTGGTGTTGGTCCACTGTGTTACAGCCGTCTACCAGGAGAGTTTAGAGTTCTTCATGCTTGCTCTGCTGACAAGCTTTTTGGAGATGCTGATTTCATTTTGCAGCAGGATTTAGCACCTGCCCACAGTGACTAAACTCCTTCTAACTGGTTTGCTGACCATGATATTACTGTGCTTGATTGGCCAGCCAACTCGCCTGACCTGAACCCCATAGAGAATCTATTAGGGGTATTGTCAAGAGGAAGATAAGTAACATCCGACCAAACAACACAGACGAGATGAAGGCCACTATCAATAACGCAGTGTCACAGGCTGATCGTCTCCATGCCACGCCGCATTGAAGCAGTAATTTGTGCAAAAGGAGCCCCAAACAAGTATTGAGTGCAGAATTAAACCTACTTTGGAGATCTTGAACATTTCTGTTTTGTAAATCTTTTTTTGATTGATCTTTCAGAAAATATTCAAATTTTTTGAGGTATTGAATTTAAGCTGTAAATCGTAACCATCAGAATTAAAACAAAAAAAGCTTGAAATATTCCAGTTTGTGTGCAATGAATCTAGAACATAAGAAAATTTGCTTTTTTGAATTAAATTACAAAAAATAAAGAACTTTTCCATGATATTCAAATTTTTTGAGATGCACCTAGTTGAAAAAAAAACATGATATATAATATGCATCTAAATTTTTACATTTAAAATTTTTAGGAATCTTTGACAAACTAAAAAGCACAATAAAATATCAGGATATTCATACTGCTGCTTAATTTTAAATTGTCACCATAAAAATATTGCGAATATATAATGCAACAACCCAGATCATCACAGAATGAAAGGTTTTTGGCTAATTAACGACATCTGATAGGCTAAAACTCACCTTCAGAATGTGGTATCCCACAATGCACTTGGGCTTGATGAGAACCTGGTGAATCATGGAATAGCCGTGGTAACACTCCATCTCATGAGTGCGATGCTGGTTGTTCTTAACCAGAGACAGCAGCAGCTGCAGCGCCAGAGCTTGAGTTTTCTCACAGTCGCTCAACTCCACCGCCTACGAGAACCAACAGACAGACAGACAGAAAGAGATAGCGCAACGTGATTCAGTGTTCCTGCTGCTAAAATCACTGTATGTGTGAAATACATCACATAGTGCAAATGAAGTGGGCTGTGAATGTGTTTTCATGCTGACAATCTGGATCACAGTGTTATAACACACAGAACACAGGAAGCCTCGGCAAACAACACTTTAATAGTACTGCCTGCAAAACAAACATGATGTGCGCCAAAATGCCTAAACTAAACTAGATCCATCTGCACTAAATTATTTAATCATTTAATAAATGTCAGCTATTTGGCATCATACCCAAAGTAGAGCATCTGAAGCTATTTTAATTAGCACTGCTCCTCAATTATTACTTTTTTTTGACTCCGCATGGTTCACCCTTGTAAACTTGTAGCTGCTTTTCAACATACATGGTTTAGAAATGCCAATCATCTCGAAATTATGGAGTAAACACCACAAATTTCATGATTCTTTGCTGAAATGTCAAAAGAACAGTATTTATCTGAAACAGAAATCTTTTGCCTGTACTGTCTGTCACACAAAGCGAGGCTTTGATGTGACTGTCAAGAGATGTTTGAAGGATAATGTGAGGGAACACGGTGTGAGAGAGAATGTTCCGGGCCAGAACATGCAGACCAAAAATCCAATTTTGCCCACTTAATGAACAGTGTATTATCAGATTAACAGCAAAAAAAAAAAATGTGTACTGGAATATGAAGGAAAGACTGAAGATACCTTCACTAGACACTTTAAACCCTAATATTCAGATTTACTTTCAAACATTATGGCTTTCATTAAAAAGCACAGCAAACAGAGAGTCAGAGCTTTTGTGAATCCGCATTCAAAAGTTCACAAAAATGCAGTAAAAATTGCTGTATTTTTTCCATATGATGTTAAAGGGGTCAACTTTTACATGTTGTTTGAACTTAAATGTGTGTTGGCAGTATGACACACTGTAAAAATCCACCCAGCGCTTTATTTTTTTAATCTCGTTAAATCATTTCCCCATTCTCATATCAAGCCATCTCAGATGCCTGTCCATGTGACGTCACACAGACCCATGACCCTCCCACAATTGTTGATAGACACTAGTGTTTTACCTTAGACCTGCCCTGAGTGAGCTGTCATCATTCCGCCATTGTTTCACCGCTGGAGCAGATGTAGACAAGAATGACTCCAAAGTGATTGAGGTGTGTTGTTGTTGGATGTAATAATGAACAAAGCATCCATCATTTACTTCCGTCATCTGAGCCGCTGAAGATGCAGTGGATTATGATTGTTTTTGAAGGGAATATGCCCCCGATCTACCTAAATGCGTCTATGTTTTTCTTTCAGAAGAAGTGAGTACAAGGTTCTTTTATGAATCTTTGCAAATCGCCTTTCCTAATAACGTGCTAGTTAGCCAGTTCTGCAGCTAAAGTAAACAGTCTCATGAGAACGGCTCGTCACCACACGGAAGAGAGGGTCAGCAGAGCTCATTAGAATTGAAAGGAAAATGGACTAAAATGGCTTGCTGAAAACAGAGCTGATTTTACAGGTTGAAAAGGATGTTACACTACCATTGAGAAATTTGAACCAAAGTATGTTATAGACTTTTCATGAAGACCCTAAAGAATCATATCAACTTGTGGAAAATGGGCATTTGATGACCCCTTTAAGTGAAATGAAATATAGAAAAACTTAATCTTATTTTATTTCAGCTAGTTGCAAAGGCAACTTTCTCATTTTTAAGTACTAAAATTACAAAAAAATAAGTAATTTATAAAAACTACATAGACATACTTAAAAAAACGAGTAACAATTACACAAAAAAAACAAAAAAATAAATAAAGTGAAAACAGAAAATATGAAAATATAATTTAAAATAAAACTATAATAGCATATCAATGGTGCTAAAATAGCAATGAAATACAAATAAATGTTTTAATAAAAAAAAATTAAGAAATACTTTTAGCTGATCATATCTGTTATGTTGTAACAAATATTGTTTTATTGTCTTTTTCTTTTTATCTCTCCTGTTGAAAATCATCAATAAAAGGAGTTCAACTAAAAGATCTGGCCAACACATGAGCATTGTGTGTTTGTGTGCAGTAACGCAGAAGTGCAGAGACAGATTAACTCATTTCCACACGTTCCTGGTCTCTACTAGTGACGGATACGTAGACAAACACATACCCGCGCGAACAAGAAGACAAAAGCACCGGTGCCTCCGATCTTGTGCAGGACGCTGTGTAGGCCGAGAGCCTGGCAGGGCATCATGGTCCTGAGGAAAGGAGGCTCCAAGATGGAGCTCTGGACCTCTTTGGCACTGAAGGGCCGCTGGGAAGCCACCGCTGACTTGGCCTGGCCCTTCAGACGGATCACCGGTTCATATATGGTGTAGAGAGACGGCGTGCTGGGGGCATAAACTACTGCTAAACTCTCCTGTAAAAACACAAATGCACAGAGACAAAGACAAAGTTATTTTTCTTGCTCTGATTGAAATAAAAGTTTTCAATGTAGCATGTCGACTCTAACATTGAGATCACAGGATTCCTGTGAGCCGATTAGATTTGCAGTGTGAGAGCTGTAAGTGAAAACGAGTGGCTTTCCTAACAGTTCAGGAACTGACAGATTTGTTTGCTCTACGGTAATGAAAAATCAGGATGAAATGTTGTTTATTTGTCATTAAAATAATATCACAGTGGAAATATCTAAAACATAGGCTTATATATCTGATACAGGACATTCTTAGGCATGTAAATGATCAAAACTTTGCCGTTATTCCTGTCACACACAATCTAATCCATGCCTTCTGTCGTCTGATTGATAGTTTAGAGGTTTTTAATCAGATGAACACTTACTGGACTGAAGCAACTTCGCTTTACTTGATTATCCAGACATCATTTTATAGAAAAATCATGTTCTAATGTGAGTATCAAACATGATCATCAGGCTTTTGAGGTGTGTTTGTTTGTTCATCTCTCAATCATCATTGGATTGCATTGTTTTATGTTTTTAGCATTTAAATCTCATCTTACTAAGACATATTATTGGAGCTATAGAGTGACTGCTGGCAGTTATCATTATATGTAATTATCTGCTTTACTGTTATAAAAATCTCAATGATTTACATTACAAGCTTCAGAATTTCTTCAGAATCTTACTTTTTTGGCCATATAAATATCAGCATCTGCACCAAATTACATATTTTTATCAGGCTGTTTTTATGTCTTCATAGTCTCACTATCAGGGATGCAAACTCATCATGAGTGAAAAGGGTAATATTTTACACCCTTTATTATTATTATTATTATTATTTTGACTCTATAGTTGTGCAGTAAAATTCACTTTAAAGATTCAAATTTCATTCATGAAGATGACATGAAATAAATTATCTCCTGGTGGAAAACAAAGACTGATGAAAATGACATGAAATTACCTTTAATATCCAGTAGATGGCAGCAGAGGATCACTCATTAGCTCCTTTGCCATTTCCACTCCCTAGTTTTTGTTTGTTTGTTTGTTTTTGCACAACTTGCTTTTGGATTTATTACAAAAAGATAATGAAGTATAGCCAGAGCAGGAAGTCACATAGTTTAAAGTAGAGGTTGACCGATGTATCGGTTTTGCCGATTAATCGGCACCGATAGTTGATTGCTGGAACTATCTTTTATCGGCAAAAATCCATGCCGATTGTTTTCCGGGTTGCGTCCATTGCTGGAGCGACTGAGAAGGGTCTGCTCTTGTGTCTGTTTGGTGATTAAATGAACAGTTTTAGACTACTGCTCGTGTTGAACGCGACGCGTCCGGAGTGTGTGTGATACCGGTGAGTTCTCCTAGACTCAGCGCTGTGCTTTTATTTTGATTAGATAATCATCAAGTGTTCAAGAATAGAAGCAGATAAAGTGTGAGAGTATACATACAATATCCATATGTATATCATTTTAATGCTATAGCCTTTGTGTATATATTTAAAGATGTACATCTTTAAGCATGACAGTTGAAATGAAATGGTAACACTTTAAAATAAGAGTCAAATTGTAGCATTACGATTAATGAAAGCTGTGTAAGTATTGTTCTTTTTTATGGTATTTACTATTACTATTTTTTTTTACCACTACTAGTATGGTTCAGTACTGTTTTTATTAATAAAGCACTATTTTAGTTTTTGTTCAGTATCGGTTTTAAAACAATCGGTTAATAAATCGGTATCGACCAGTGTGGTCCAACCTAGCTATCAGTATCGGCAAAATCCACTATCGGTCAACCTCTAGTTTAAAGTCTCATGTCATTAAAAAAAATAAGTAAACAAACAAGCCCAGACACCAACAGCCTAGAAGGGTTAATTATTTTAATACTTAAGTTAATTTTAATGGTATTATAATTAAATAATGCATTAAATATTTAAACATTTTTAAGATTTAATTCAAAAACTAAATTTTTCAAACATTGAAAGGACTCATCAAAAAGAGTGCTCTAAGTTTTATCTTTAACTGTAGAAGCTGCTAAATATATTCAGTCAACACAGACTTGTTGCTGCTGTAGTTTTGTTACTCTGAATTTACTCCGCATCACTTAATGCACAGGTCTGTTTTGACATCGGCTTAACAGACAGTTCGTTCGGGCCATTCAGTGGTGAAGCGGAGGGTCACGCACTGCGGGGGGGCCCGCGATAACCTCCCTGTGCTGAGTTGTGGCGTACCATGTGTCAACTATTGCCAGAGATATTGTCAAAAGCATCAAATATTGGCAATATTAAGAGGATTTAGCATTTCCAATTAATGTAGGCCTGTTACATTCTTCTTATTATTAGACTTATTATTATTATTAGGTTACTTTTATTAAATTACAATTAATTTGCCCCGCAATAATGTCATAGCATAACGTGCTGTGAGGACAATAAAAGTTTAGGTTATTAGCTTACTCCTCACTGAATTAAAAAAAAAAAGTGTAAAAAAAAAAAAAGGCCTATTCATTTATACAATGAATTAAAGGCCTATAATTAATGATTAACACTGCTGTCATCAATGAAAATTAAGAGCAGCTTTATTTCAAGCACCGATTTTCAAAAACAACCTGTTTAACGCGAAATACGTTTCTTCTCATGTTTTTCACTATACGGGCCACAAGAGAAATATTAAGGGAATAATTTATGACAGTTACATAGCGTTATCAGCATATGTTGAAGTAGATTCGTCTCTCGTTGTCTCTGAGAGAATATGCGCCATTAATGCAGCGTTAAGCTTCGTCAGATTTTTTTACTTTCACTTTCTGTATAGTGAACTGACTGAGGCTAAGACGTTCACTGGCGTAACTCTTGCGCAAAGTTTGCATGTTGCTTGTGTGATATCCATTGGCTCGCGTTCACGGTTTAAAACCAAAATATTTCCAATACTGCGACACAGTACATCGTGTATACTTTCTTTTCATTTTGTTATAATGGGAAGATCTGCAAATGTGTACAACTACATAAACATGCGAAGCCAGAGCGTGCACATACAAATAAAAAACAAGCAGGACTGTTTGATAGCGGGTGAGTTCAAGCGGGTACAGAATTGAGATGGATCAACTCACCGGATCTACACGAATCACACAAATGACCCATTTTGAATTCAAAACAGTGAATTTCGCTGAAAAGTGACAAGTTTACATCCCTATATCAACACTATATTAGCTATAAAAGCCTGATGTATCAAAACATGATACTCAACAAAAAACAAATGCAAACTTGTTTTATATTTTGTCTAAAGATTTTCTTATTTTAGGTTCAATAAACTTTCATTTAAAAAAAAATAAAAAATTCTGACTATTATTTCATATATCAGGCTGACAGGGTTAATGTAATTCTTTTAATCTTGAGGCGAAATATCACCTGGGCATGTTATTTACAGGTTTCTTTAGATAAATGTGTACAATGCTTTATAATAGCACTAGATATTGTCAGAGAAGACCAGAAAAAAGAAGCAAATTCATCCATGAGGAATGAAGGTTTCTGTGACTTTTCATGTCATGAAAAAATGACTTTTTCTGATGGCAGCAATTATCGAGCATGTAATGCATTAGCATACGAACACCTGGAACAGCATGTACTCATAAAATCACAGCTAATTAAGATGTCAGTGGGTAAAACTGCACAGAAAAAAAAAACACTTAAGCAGGAAATTATGTAAAAATGGACAAATAATGTTGCCTGCTTTCGAGTGGCAGTGAAGGAGATAAACAAGCTATTGAACTGTGTCGCTGCCAGATACATTTGCATTAAAACCTTCTGGTGGAAAATGTGACATTCTGGAGAAAAAAAAAATTAATATTCATAGGTCCAGTGGCTTACAATAAGAGGTGCGATGTCGACGTCTGTATTCCTCATGAGGAGCTCTCGTATCTGCTCACACTGAAGACCCTCCTGTGTCACGTACTTGGACAGTGTCCCGTGAGGCTTGCCGTACTTGCAGGGCATGATGGAGGTGAGGTCAGGACCGCTGGCATACAGGTAAAACGCCTCCGCTGTGTCAATTCTGGAGCCTAAAACAACCAATAGCCCGTTTACTTCAGCACGCCATTTTTCATTTATGAAAACGTTATAAAAATATAGCCTAACTTTGGAAAAATATCACTGTTTATTACTGTATTGTTGCATATAAATGAAATGATTAAATTTTAATGAAAATACAGTAAGGGTGGAAAATATGCTTAGATTAATTTAAACGTGTCTGCGTTTTTTACATAAATATTGAAAAATAAATGAATATCATTTAAAAAATTAAAAATGTTTAAATGTTTTAGGATTGTTGTTGTATTTAAATTTATTTTTAGTTTTAATTTTAATTTTATTTTAGTAATGATACAATGTGCTTTTGTCAATTTTATTATTTTATTAATATTGCTATTTAGACAATTTATTTTTATTTTGTTTTATTTTATTTTTTTTCCAGTAATTAATGCTAGTGCACCAATTAAAAGTAAACATTTATCTTAGTTGACAAGGCAACATTTCAAATTTTTGTTTAAAGTTTTTGATCTAATGTTTATTTATATTGTATTTTATTTCCACTTTATTTAAATTAACATATGTTTCTGATAGTCATAATAGTTGCCATATCAGCTTCACAGACAATTACATGGCACATATAGATTCAACATTTACCAAATAATAAAATAAATAAAAATTTTCTAAAATTCTATTTTGGAAAAAAAAAAAAGACTAACCAATTTGTATGTACAACTCTATAAAAGATTGATTAAATTATACTTTTTGTTTTGTTGTTGTTTTTCTTTGTCCATTTTACAAAAAGTTTTCAAAATAAGTTTGTCCTGATAAAAACTGTTGTCTCATGACAAACAATTGGGCAGACCAAAAACATGTTTTACAGACAAGTTAGTGCAATGTTATTGACATGTCAACATTGTCATATCATATTGTCAACAGACAATAAAGAATAATAATAGAGCATGTGGAGGATGAAAAGCTGTGACCTAAAGACTAATAAACAAACACATTGAGGATGGCACTGGAGCATCTAACCACTGCTAACCAAAGCTGGACTGGAGCCATGACCTATTAGTAGCAACAGAAGGGCTATTCTGTTCAGAAAAGCATGTTGTGTGGAGGGAATGTGGAGAATTTGTGGCTCACGCACAGAAACCTCCAGCAGCAGGAAGATCCCACGTTACCAACAACAACACTTCCATACTTTTGTCAATTCACTGTTTTTTCTATTATTCATTTTAAATATTCTTTATAAATACTTATTTTTATTTATTTACACTGTTTTTAGTGCTTCAACTTAAACTTCAGTTAGTTGCCAAGGCAACATTTCAAATTTTCCATTTAGTTTAAATTTTTCATCTAATGTTTATTTTCAGCTGTCTTTCACTTAACAAATATGTTTTTAATCGTTTTAGATTTAAATACAAAAAATCGGATTGTTCTGACGAAAAACAAAAACACTGTAGGGAAGGTCTTATGGGAACTGGTTTCATACCATTAAAGAGCAGCAGCGTGCCCATATCCCAGCGTGCACTTGGGCTGGCCTGCTCCTCTGAGGGGTGCTGATAGTGTCCAAGCATACAGTAGGTCTTATTACTGTCCGATGACAAACTGGACTTCCTGAGCAGAGTAAAGTCTAGCGAGACGTCACACTTCCTGTATGTAGCACAGGAAGGCTCGATTAAAACATGATTCTGACTGCATGAGGAACTGATGCCTGCAGCCCTGGTTGAACTGTCCCTTTAAAACGTCCACCAACCAACTGCAGATGCAGACTCACCTAATGCCGCCCACCCAGAGGGTCAGCTGACCGTGGATGTTCTTCTTGCCCTCGGGCTGCTGTGAGTACGTGAGAGCCAAGTGCTGCCACCTGCCTGCTGTCAGCACACCATCTCCAGACTCAGCCTGGGCCAGCAAACCCGCCTTCATCTCGTCGTTTGGATCGATGCAGATCCTGAACTCACAAATCAAGAGCCACTTTAGTAATATAGCACTGAAAACATTGACTTTTTGTGGCTTGTGCAAGGAAATGATCCCAACTTTGCACAAATAATCTTTCCATGAGCACATACAATGACATCTCCAAGCCAGTATTTTCCTTGACTGTTTTGAATTAGATTTTAGTTACATTTTCAGTTTTCATTACAATTTTAATTACATTTTTAGTAATTTTATTATTATTTTTAAATATTACTTTAAGTTTTTATTTCAGTTTCATTTTTCAGGTAGTATGTTGGAAACAAGAAGTCTAAATCTAAAAAAGTTTTTTTTTTTTTTACAAATTTTTAATGAATTAGTTTTTTAGAAACTTTTTTATTACTATTTTAGGTTTATGCTTATTTCAGTTTTAGTTATGTTGGAAAAGAGAAGCCAAAATCTAAAAAATATAACTTTTTACCCAACACAAAACAGCATTCACAACCTATTTTCTTTCCAAAACACAATTAAGAACATTTTTCCATAAGAACTTGATTAGATGGTCTAAAGTGGTGCTTTATACAATAATGGAGTTATAGCTGAGTGACTTTGCAGTGGAACATATACTGGCCTCATGAAACACTACTGTCATCCACTTTAGAGGAGTCTTTTTGAGGGAAAGATGTACTTGGTGCAACTTTGCAGTTTTTGCACTCACCTGAAGGTAAAGGCTCCGGTGGAGATGTTCACCCACACCTGAAGCATCAGTGCCTTAGAGCCCATGGAGAGAACATGGAGGAGGCATCTCTCTGTCTGCTGCTCCGGGACATGAGCGGGACCATGCAGGGCCTCCTCTTCTGCAACACACAGCCAAACTAACTCATCAAACCTATTAGATATAGTGTGATGATATTCATGTTTCAGTGTTGTTACGGTTAACTAAATCTAAACCTATTCAAAAAACATTTTTCGGTAACTGAATTAAAGACAAAATTTATACAAATAAAATATATTTTATATGAAAAACTTAGAAATCAAAAATGTTGCCTTGGCAACTAACTGAAAGAAATATGTTTAAGCACTAAAATGACTAAAAATTTAAATAAAAAATAAAAAATCTAATAAAATAATAATAATAATAATACAAATAATAATAATAATAAAAAAATAAACAACAGAAGAGCACATAACATTTTGTAAAATTTAATTAAGAATAATAAGAAATATTGTCTGTAAATGAATTAATGATTAAATAAAACAAACATCATATGAAAAACTAAACCTTAAAAAAACTAAAATGTTGCCTTAGTAACTTACTGGAATAAATAAGTTAAAGTTGAAGTACTAAAATTATGTAAACCTAAAGAAAAATATAAATAAATAATGAAAATGACAAAAGCACATAACAACTAGTGGTCGATATTTTTTCAAATATCGGCAACTGCTGATAAGTTTTTCTGTTTGGCCGATGAGTTCAAGGCGGCACCTTTATTTTGACGGCACTGCCTGAGCACACAGTGTTCACATTCTCCTTTTTGGCTGTCATCGTTACCCGTTCTGTCTAATACGGACAGAAATCTGTCTAATAATCAGAAAGAACTGTTAAACAAAGGAATTAAAATGTATACAAAAAAGTATTATAGCGATTGCTTTTATATTATTAGTTATTAAAAGGCAAACATTATAATACTTTCTCGGTTTCCGTCAGCATTTAGCAAATACGCATTTATATCATTTAAACAAATCTTTGAATGACTAATGAACAATTAATTTCAAAAATCTTGCAAACTTAGTCGGATCCAGCTGTGAGATCTTGTGAAGTGTGCATGTGTATCCTGCATGATCGCGTGTTCTCTGCGTGACTTTCGGTCCGTATGAATTGAATGCTGACAGGAGGACAGTTCAGCTTCACCAGAGATGCGCAATCGACAAACTTAAAACTCATGATTTCTAATTATGCTGCGCTTCATGCTTTTGCCCACTGCCATATTCATGTCATTTTCACTGTATGCTGTATGTAAAATGAGTGTTACCTTAGCTTTATTTGAAAAAATATGATTCCCAATGCACACAAACTTCCCAGAATACTAAGTGCCCTGTTGGTTACAGTGTTTACTTCTTTTTTAATTATATTTTTATTAAATATTTATTTGTGAAAAATACTTTGTCATTTAAAGTATAAAGTTTATTTTACAAATTAATTTTTTTATCCATTTTCAAATAAAAAATGTCTTAAATATTAATTAAAATAAATAAAATGATGCATTTTATAACAAATAAAATTTAAGCTCAAGTATTAAAATTACTACAACTGAAATTAAAAATTTAAATAAATAATAAAAAAGATTTTAAAAAATCACAACAATATTACTAAAACAAATTAAAATGAAAACTGAATATACAAAATGGCAAAAATAAAAGAATTCAAAATATCAATTCATACTAAAATACTAATCAGCATTATTACATATATAAAGCGCTTCTTACCCTTCTTGTAACGCCTGTCCTCATCCTTCCCCGCTCGTACCCACAGTGAGGCACTGAAGCCACTCGCCATGTGAGGCCAGCAGTTCTGTCCCACCAGAGGCAGGTGGAAGGGTGCCGTATGCCAGGGAGAGCTGCGCAGATGACCGGGCCTGCTCAGGTCTGCTTCACCACGGCCCAGGGGTAATTTACCCCTCAAAAGAGTGTTTACTCCACCCTTACCACCAGCTGTCCCATGAGGCCTCATCCCAGGGGAGGAGCTCAAGCCAGGGACCCCTGCGCCAGGGATCATGGGAAAGGACATGAAGTAGAGTGGCTCTGTGTCTGCATTAGCCTCCACAATCTGAAGCAAGCCTCTCAGCAAGATCTCCTACAGATGATGGAAACAAAATAAAGATTTCTGCATTTCACAAAGAAAATATTAGCGTTTTTTGCTGAGTTTGCAAAATTTGAGGTTTTATTCATATCAGGGTTTCCCATACATTTATTTGTGGCGGCCTACCACAATATCCACATTGACTGCCACAAATATCCACCTCCCCCTGCCATCAGCTTCTGTGTCTCACACACACGAGCGCGACTTTAGCACTTTATTTACCAACTTTCAGACCCTTATAGTGGCTTTTTTCCATAACATACTGACAAACCTAGCGACTGTTTTGGATAAACCTTAGCTTTCGTTTAGCTGGGAGATTTCGCCAGTACTGCTCCGCGAGCAGCAACAGACTCCTCAGTAAATGAGTACAAAACAGCATTTCCAAGTGTATATATATATTAGGGATGTATCGATATCAAAATCTCACAATACGATAATATCTCTAATATCTGTATATTGGGCAGCAAATCAGCATATTAGAATGATTTCTGAAGGATCATGTGACACTGGAGATGATGTTGAAAATTCACCTTTACATCACAGGAATAAATTACATTTTAGAATATATTCAAATAATAAGTAGTTATTTTAGGTAGTAAAAATATTTCACACTATTACCGTTTTTACTGTATTTTTAATCAAATAAATGTAGCCTTGGTGAGCAGAACTCAAAAAACAATCCACACTAAAATGTGCTGCTCAACATAATTCAATCTTCACAAATATGACCTATTGACAGGTTTTGTGAAATTCACACACTTTCTATTAGCATTGACACACCAAAGGTTGGCATTAGTAAAAGCACATTCTGCATCAGCATGTCCACTTTCCGACACGGTGTTAAAAATAAACCTATTTCTAGGGTGTTTGATCACACTGATCGCATTTGCATTGTGTAATTTCAAACCCTTTCCTTTACTCTGGAAAGTGGGAAGGGTTGATATAGTGTTTTTGGCCCACAATACCTAATTGAAATGCTATGTGAGGTTGCACTTACAGTGGGCGGAGTCTTTTCCAGGAAGAGGCGTGTCAACAGGGCGAGTTCCTCCGATGTCATCCTGTCACTCACCATGGCAACAAGCAGCTCCATCAGTATTGTCTGGCACTCTGCATAGAGCAATTAGAACAATGTTTAAGGCTAATTAACATGACTTAGCATGAACAGCAAAACAACATTTTTTTTAGTCACCATGAAATTAAAATGGAGAATTCCTTTCTTTCTTTTCTTATTTTTTTTTTAAATTGCAGTATTTATTATAAATTGTTCTATAAATAATTTATCTGTGCAGCTCACTATTACTATTTTTAATTCATGTGCCCTCGTTATCAAAAACATTAACTTCCTAATAATCTCAACTATATAAAATCATAAATTATTTATAAAGAATTTATTTCTAAATTCTTTATATTTATAAAATAATAATAAAATAAATTTTTATAAAATAAATGTGTATTTCTCACATAATATTTATTATATTAATTTAAGTAATATATAATATTAAAAGAAATATATGTATATTTAAAAAATCTGTATAATTTTTATTTGTTGTACTGCCTTTCATTAAATTTGAGTTTATTTATTTATTTTTTTAATTCATTGTATTGCAGTATTTTTTGTGTAATACAGTAAAATACTGTAAGAAACCCCTTGAGAATAATGCGAATTATGATTAAACTCAAAAGTATTAAGACAAAAAATCTGGGCACAGTGCAGTTGCATGATAATTAGAGGAAATGTGCATAATTTAAGTATAAATAATATACACCTTTATAGGAGGCATCTGATTGGCTGAGAATGTTCTGAAATCCAGTGAGAATAGCTTTCACACCACCCTGACAAGAGAAAAAGAGCATGACGGATCACATTTCTTCATAAATACAGTAAAAATGATTTAATCCAGCTCGCCAGAGTGTGCAAACCATTATTGACAAGGGTGCAAAGCAACAATAAATCACAATACTTCATAAAACCTATAAAGATGTCTCCAATAAAAATCATAAAGAGCTTTCAAAATGCAGCTGCAAGGCTTCAAATCCAGACTCTTCTTTTAGAGCTAAAATAACAAAAAATCTCCAATTCTCAAAGGTTTGCATAAGGTCATATTGCTCCTGCTACATAGATTCTTTGGTTTCATGTATACTCTTTCAACTGGTTATTGGAACAAAACTTTCTACCAATTGAAGGTAGGTAACATAGACAAAAGGTCTTCTGGAATAAGATATGTTCCTGTGTAGCATTAATATGTAATCGCATACATAAATAAATCAGTTTGGCATGAGATAAGAGTCTGACCTGCTGGTAGAGCAATGCTGCGTTGTTGTGGTGGCCTTTCACGGCTCCTAACAGGCTCTGCAAAACATGGCCCAAAACCTCCAGGTCTGGAGAGCCACTGGCTAACAGCTGTAGCTCCATCAAGCAGATCTCCGGGAACAGCAGACGGCCGTGGCCGGAGCCCTGAGGCACTCCTGCCATTCCTAACGTACATTCCCCCGATGAGACTCCAGCCTCCACCTTTATCCCTGTCACAGGAAGACAGAAGACAGACTATAAACAACACAATAATAATAATATAATAATTGGTGCTGCTGCAAGAGTACATACAGAAGAACTGAAGAGCAAGTACTGTATGTACAGAGGCTGCTCACAGCGCTCAGAGCTCCAGCTCAGTAAAATGAATTAAGCTGATGGAGGTGCCACAAATCGGAGAACCCACATGATTTAACTGTGGACTACCCTGCAGCTCCTACGCAAAATCATTGTATTGCAGTATTTTTTGTGTAATACAGTAAAATACTGTAAGAAACCCCTTGAGAATAATGCGAATTATGATTAAACTCAAAAGTATTAAGACAAAAAATCTGGGCACAGTGCAGTTGCATGATAATTAGAGGAAATGTGCATAATTTAAGTATAAATAATATACACCTTTATAGGAGGCATCTGATTGGCTGAGAATGTTCTGAAATCCAGTGAGAATAGCTTTCACACCACCCTGACAAGAGAAAAAGAGCATGACGGATCACATTTCTTCATAAATACAGTAAAGATGATTTAATCCAGCTCGCCAGAGTGTGCAAACCATTATTGACAAGGGTGCAAAGCAACAATAAATCACAATACTTCATAAAACCTATAAAGATGTCTCCAATAAAAATCATAAAGAGCTTTCGAAATGCAGCTGCAAGGCTTCAAATCCAGACTCTTCTTTTAGAGCTAAAATAACAAAAAATCTCCAATTCTCAAAGGTTTGCATAAGGTCATATTGCTCCTGCTACATAGATTCTTTGGTTTCATGTATACTCTTTCAACTGGTTATTGGAACAAAACTTTCTACCAATTGAAGGTAGGTAACATAGACAAAAGGTCTTCTGGAATAAGATATGTTCCTGTGTAGCATTAATATGTAATCGCATACATAAATAAATCAGTTTGGCATGAGATAAGAGTCTGACCTGCTGGTAGAGCAATGCTGCGTTGTTGTGGTGGCCTTTCACGGCTCCTAACAGGCTCTGCAAAACATGGCCCAAAACCTCCAGGTCTGGAGAGCCACTGGCTAACAGCTGTAGCTCCATCAAGCAGATCTCCGGGAACAGCAGACGGCCGTGGCCGGAGCCCTGAGGCACTCCTGCCATTCCTAACGTACATTCCCCCGATGAGACTCCAGCCTCCACCTTTATCCCTGTCACAGGAAGACAGAAGACAGACTATAAACAACACAATAATAATAATATAATAATTGGTGCTGCTGCAAGAGTACATACAGAAGAACTGAAGAGCAAGTACTGTATGTACAGAGGCTGCTCACAGCGCTCAGAGCTCCAGCTCAGTAAAATGAATTAAGCTGATGGAGGTGCCACAAATCGGAGAACCCACATGATTTAACTGTGGACTACCCTGCAGCTCCTACGCAAAATCTGGGTGCTTTTCATTAATGAAGTTCTGCCTCACACACACGCACACAAACACACGCGCACACAGAGCACTCCCTCACAAACATACATTGACAGACACAGACAGACAGACAGACAGACAGATAACAGAAAGATATAACAAACAATCGAATGATAGATAGAGAAAGATAATGATAAAAAACAATGGAACAATAGATAAACCAGGGGTTCTCTACATTCCAAGGTCCGAATCTGAATTCTCAACAACGTCAAAAGGTCCAGCATAATTGTTTTTAATAAACATGCTTATAACTTTATAGAACAATTCAACTTTATATATGCTAATTATTCTTTAACACTAACGTTCTCTATTCTATTTACTTTAAAAAAACAATTGCTTCTGTTGTCCTCATTTGTAAGTCGCTTTGGATAAAAGCGTCTGCTAAATACCTAAATGTAAAATGTAAATGTAATTATCATATTCATGATTTTCTGTTTCTGAAATAGCACTTCAATGTAACCTGCAGTCACTTCAACTGAATTGCTAAAATCTTGAATTATAACAGCAATATGCTGTTATACAGCAGTGAATTATATTACTTTATTTTATATATCAAGCACCACAAACGTCCGTCTGTGTAACAAACTATGTGCATATTTACAGACTACATTAGGGCTGCTCGATTATGACAAAAATCATAATCACGGTTATTTTGGTCAATACTGTAATCACGATTATTTAAAATGATTATTAGTGGGCCATATGACCAAAACTTTATATGATAGATATATTTAAAGATAGTGTTATATATCAAATATATATTTTCTGTAAATAAGGTTGCTATGACATCTACATTTTAGAGACCAGCGAAATGTCACAATTCTCAATACCACAGCAGAATACCAGAGTAACTAATAATAGTTATAAAAAATAAAAAAATAAAAAAGTCCTCAATTATTGAAAATAATAAAACTGCCAGTAATAAAAAAAGCTAAGGAATACAATGCCAGTAATAAAAAAGCAAAAGAATACAATAGAATAAAAAATATACAAATGAAACAAACTGCGCTTTAAGTTTTTTAATGCAAGTCTAAAGTATTCAGTTAACAGCCTACTAGAGAAATTGAATAACCTAATGTAAAATAAAACAGCATAGTCTTCACTGTAAGAATTAAACTTTCTTTGTTTCTTATTAAAGCTACAAACGTCCTTCAGTCAAGAGCAGTGTGTGATTTTGTCTTTGTCTTTTGTTGTTTGATTAATATTAAGCACACAGTCGCAGCAGGAATATAGCCCGCCATAACTTTAAGAGCCGCACGGATACACAAGTATTTCCATTCTCAACTCTTTACATTAATTTATTATATAACCGATGAGGGTATACGTGAATAATCACTAAGCTCCGCATTCTGACACATTTTTGTGTGTATTTGACCGTTTAGGTGCTAAAAGATGACTTTATATGTCCGTGTTGTGTTCCGTCTCTGAGCGCATGCACAGTAACGTTAATCTTCCAGAGGAAGCGCAAGTTCTCTTTCACGCTTTTAAAAACATAAATAAATCTAATCAACTTAAATAAATCAAGCACGTCCCGTTTTGCAAAAGTCTCGTTACATGATTTTACTGATTTGCACGTGAAATTGGGTTGCAATTTCCGCTGGAAAGGTGGCAGAACGGGACGCAATAATAATTTTTTCTCGATTACTGTATTTTCATAATCGTAGGAGGCAGAAATCGAAATCGAAACTGAATTTTGATTAATTGCACAGCCCTAGACTACATTCATGTTCATATGCCCAGACAATCGACAGTGATAGGTTTTTGGAAACGCTGATTTGTACTTATTAATTTACAAGTAGGGCAGGGTATCGAGTTCGATACTTTTTAGGCACCGACCGAATTGCCTCGATACTATCGAGTATCGAAAAACGTCTCATCGGTCTGTACCAAATTTCGATACCTAAGGGATTAATCTCATCAACGTCAGTGAGGCGCAGATCGATCAGTGTTTGACATCCGCAAGAGCGATGCGAAAACGTACGGAGCAGTCTTCTCGTGGTATCTTACTATAGCCTAATAATACACCAATAGGTCTGCACAGTCGGTCCGCGTCACGCGCCACACTCAGAGATGTGGCTCACACATGAGGATTTAGTGTGAATGGGTCCCAGCCCCCGTAGCTGTAAGGCTACATTTACACTGGTGCGCTTTTGTTTTAAAATTAAAACGATCCTCGTCATACTGACGTTTCCACTGTGTTTCAAGCCGGCTTTCCACTATCTCTGACAAATGACAGATGGAAAGTCATCCATTTCCAATGGAGAGTAGCGCGGGAGCTGTGTAGAGTTTCAATCATATGCAGATGTCCCTTCATACTACAAGACTGAAAGCGCGTGTTACCTGACCATTCATGCACACTGTAGCATCATGCGACATAAGACCAGGGTTTAAAATGGGTCGGGGGATGTCTGGGGCTCAGCCCCGGCACATAGACTCCAGGGCTTGACATTAACACGTCATTAACGCCAGACAAGTAACATGATTAAAACATCAGTAACCAAAAATAAATATGTAAACACTAAAACGCAATATTATTCTGATTGTATTACATTTAGAGTAAGTGGCGAATAGTGGATATCTAATGTATATAATGCATCAATTGACAGAATAAGGTTGCGCTGCTTGAGGTGAGGCTCCCGCAGCCTCTCCAGGAGAAATCAAAACGCGCAATACTAAGAAACTCAGCATCCTGAGGTGAAAATTCCAAATGGAAAGTTTTATAGTTAAAATACAGTTAGTTAGGCAACATCACACAGCGTTTTCACCATTACGACTGTTTAATAGTTCTATAAACAGTTCAATAAGCAAATACAATAATATTAGGTCACTTACATTTTAGGGTTACATCATTTCCACCATCATTTCTTGTTTGTATATAAAAAAATATTTAAAATAATTATTTAATGCAGTTGTATTTTTCAGTGTCAATTGAATTTATAGATCAAATGTAAGAATTTGAAATGAAAGTATTATTTAGATTAGTGGGAATAGAATAAATCATTTGCACAAAAAACAGAACACACACACACACACACACACACACACACACACACACATACATATATATATACACGTATAAGCTCGATACCATAGAGCCCCCCCGCACACATAACAAATCCCAATTTAACCCCTGCATAAGACAATAAATAAGATTTATATTCCGCTTTTACTCAAAACTCACTTTAAACCACCATCAAGTTTTTGTAATAACTTCCGATTGCCGTGTGTGTTTTGGCCATGTATCATTGATGAAATTAAATATATTATAACCTCTGAGTCAGAGCAGCGATCATGGAAGAGAGAGCACAGGCAGACAGCGCTAGAAACTGCTAATGCTCATCAGTAAATCAGTAGCAAATGAATAGAAATTCAGATTCTGTCTGAGCTAGGTGATTCTGTCACACGCACTAGTGTAAATGTAGCTAACAGATGTGTAAACTGAAGACTATTTGAGCTTTATTAAAACTATTTCCACTGATTTTTTGTTTGTTACATTTTGTTCCTTTGTGCAGTGGCTTTGAGTCTGTATAAACATCTACAATCTGAAAAATAAAACCAAAGTTTTTTTTTTTAGATAATGTAATCTTATTTCATAAATATTTTCAAATAGATTTCATAAAATTGGTATCGAAAAAAGTATCGTTCAGGAACCGGTATCGAAGTCAAGGTATCGGTATCGATATTGAAAATATTTGAACGATACCCAGCCCTAGCTGCAGTTCGGTCCGTTGAATGTGCTGCAAACTCTACCAGTCGAGAAAGACGAGCTGCGTCGGGAAGGAGAAACCTCGCGCTCGCGGGACGAAACCGGTGACATTATTCTACTGAATGAAACCTAAAGTTGATCCAAAATGTCGCTAGTTGCTATGCGCTTTAGCTTACAAAAAAGTCAGTAAACACTGTGCTTTGCCTTCAGTTCCCTCCATTATAAATTAGATCAACTACAGGCCCTCGTGCAAAAGCGAGTGATCTTACAAAATCACACACATATCTGTGTACGTAATAGACTGGTCAAAAGCTGCAGTCACAAGACACGGCTCAACACGGTGAACTTACATCATAGCCGAGGGAAACAATGACACCATTCTCAGGGCGAGAGAGACAGCGCTGCATGTGACTAGAGAACAGGATCACGTACCGCTTGACCAGAATTTCACTCGTCCTACCTGACACTAACCGGCTCAGACCGGCTACCGCATTCTAGATCATTCTAGAAATTCCCCCTGCTATCAGTTACTATGCACTTTTCAGCCTGGCTAACTGTGATGATAATTACTTTGCACTTTCATTTCAGGATGTTAACATTACAATAACAAGCCTTTAAAACTAACAAACTACACAAGATACTTTTGGCTGTAGATAATATGCACATACACTCTACATTTAAACACAAGTGACCAGCACAATGCAGACTCTCATGTCAGTATAAATGGGTGGTACTACCTTCCTCCTGACGGGTGGAGTCCTCAGGGTTACTTTCACTGTCTGCCTCATAGCCTTCCTCTTCTCCCAAGGGTGGAGCGCCACTCACCTGAGCTTCATCCACCTCCTCTGACAGATCACCTGCTGGAGGTGCCACCTCACTGCTGACCTGAGACTTCTGCGCAGAGGGACAGAAAGACCAGTATTAGATGGAAGGATGGATTAGAATATTAAATAACACAAAGAGAAATTTAGAAATAATAAAACAGATTAAACTGTAAAATTTATAATAAAATATTAAATGTATTAATATGATTATTCAAATATAAATATACTCCTTTAACAATAATAATAATAATAATACAAGACTGAGAGATGCTAATACTACAAAACAAATATACATAACAAATATATATATAAAACAATATAAATACAATTTATAGTTAAATATTTAATATTTTAAATAAAACAGTTTTAACATTATTATATTATAATAAATTATAAATATTTAATCATATATACTTAATTATATTACTACTAGATAGAGGGATGAATTATAAATAAAATAATATAATGACAAATTAATGGATAAAGAATTAAAACATTGCCATAATTAAGTATAAAATTGTAAATATATACACACACTTTATTTATTGTTGTTGTTGTTATTACTAGATGGAGGGATGGAATTGTAATTAAAATAATATAAAGAGAAATCAATTAAGAAATAATCAAAAATAAAACAAAATTATCAATATTATTATTAAACTATATTATGTGCATTATGTAACATTATATAATCTAATTAAATAAAAAAATATTGATTATCAAACATTATATATATATATATATATATATATATATATATATATATATATATATATATATATATATATATGTATATGTATATATATATATATGTGACCCTGTACCACAAAAGCAGTCTTAAGTAGCACAGGGATATTTGTAGCAATAACCAAAAATACATTGTATGGGTCAAAATTATCGATTTTTCTTTTATGCCAAAAATCATTAGGATGTTAAGTAAAGATCATGTTCCATAAAGATATTTTGTAAATTTCCTACCGTAAATATATCAAAACTTAATTTTTGATAAGTAATATGTAATTGCTAAGGACCTCAATATTTTGATCAATATTGAGATTTTTTGCACCCTCGGATTCCAGATTTTCAAATAGCTGTATCTTGGCATTACAATATATGCATTATGTTATTATTATTATTATTGTTATTATTGTTATTGTTGTCATTGTTTAATCATAGCAAGCAGTTCATATAGATTTTCAGTTACAATTGTACCATACAAGCTTCATGCGAATATTCAAAACCTTTGCTCTGATACTGCCTCACTTCCTGTTTTGTGTCTTCACTTGCACTTTCATTATGGTTTTTCTGAAGCATTGTGTAAAAATGACAATAATATTGCTTATCGCAATTATTTCTGGGGAAATATTTCGCACAACAAAGAGTTGTTATAATGACAGGCCTAGCCCTCAATGAAACAGAGAATCTACTAAGCCAGTTATATAAACCTTGCAACAAGCAAAACAGTATGTTATAGAAAACCACAGAAACCAAAAAAACTGCCCTTTTTTACATAAGTACTAATCAAAATTAATTATATAGCATATAATCCTCCCTATGGATTTTGTATTTAGTCACCAAAAGTTCATTTTATTTTAGAGCATTCTCTACTTTCCTTAGCTTTAGACAGCAGGCAGTGAAAGGGAACTATGTGGTTGGGTGAGACAAAAGAGGGGCAATGAGATGAAGATCAGACTCAAACCTGAGTCACCCAAACAGGATGGGAACACTAAAGACTTATTACACAAGCAACTAAATTACCTTGTCAGGTTTCTCCTCGATGACATCTGGACTGCAGAACATCTCAGCCAGTGCCACACGGAGTAAGGAATCAAACAGAGGAACTGCTAGTTCAGAATTCACAACTCCAGATCGAGAGAGTTGATCCCGGACCTCACACAGCGTTTCCTCCACAGACTGCAGCTATGGGATAGAGCGTGGGAAAATTACACTCTTCGAGAATGAGAACAGGACATAGTCACTCACTTCAAAACGGCAACCAATAGCTCTGTTCCAAAACCTAGCGTGCCTACACTGAAAACATTTTCAGGCATCATGTAAGGCACCTAATGCAACATCATATTTCTCCCTTATTAAGAAAAATCATTGCCTTAAATCTAATAATACTGATAACTATTACTGAATTTACTGTATTTTAAATTGATTTTTTTATGCTTAAGCCTAAAGTGTACTTCGGTTTTAACAAGTATGGTTAAGTATGCATAGCCAGATTTTACTTTGTAGGCTGAGCTTGCACAATCTCCTTTTTTTTGTTGTTGCATTAATTACTTTGTCCACAAGGTGGCAACACTGAGTGGGATGTTGTTACTCAGTCGAAAAAAAAATAAATGAGATGGAACAACAACAAACTACTAAAGTCGCAGCAACAACAACAACCACGATCAGTGTTTAGAGATACCCACAACTGTAAAACAAGAACAAAATCATGTTTTATAGATCAAAACTTCTGGACGGAATTAGCGCAGCCACTGGATAAGGATGAAATGTGTCGAGCGTTTGTGCACGCTTAGGGTTGCCAACTTCAGAAAAGGAAAATAAGGGACAATCGTAGTTTTTCACAGAAAAATAAGGGACAGAATAAAGGACACATGCCTATTTTATAAATATTTTTTATTTTTAATGTTTTTTAATGGAGTCTCTTATCAAGGCTGTATTTATTCGATAAAAAAAATACAGAATTTTTTTTAATATTGTCAAATATTATTGCAATTTCTAATATTGGTTTCCTATCTTAATATACTTTATATGATTTCTGAAGGATCATGTGACACTGAAGACTGGAGTAATGATGCTGAATATTCAGTGCTGCATCACAGAAATAAATTATATTTTAAATTATGTTAAAATAGAAAACTGTTATTAAATTGCAATAATTTTTCACAAAATGTATTTTTTTCTGTATTTTTGATCAAATAAATGCAGTCTTGATGAGCATAAGAAACTTCATTAAAAAACATTTTTAAAAATCTGACTGATCCCAAACTTTTGAATGTGTGTGTGTGTGTGTGTGTGTGTGTAAGTATACAGTAGGCCTACTACAGTATAAAATGCATATTTTTCAATTAAAGAGAACTTATAGAATTAATACGGGCTGCTTTTGGTGCTTGTTTTAAGAATGAGATTCAAGGTTAAGAATACACATAAAATGTAAATTGTTTTATCTATTTAACAACATTACCTACAATAGAGAAAGATGACTTCCCTTATTGATCACATTTTTGCTCAGGTAAAATGCATGTTTTCTTGAGTGGCTGGATGTTGGACTCACGAAAAATAATCATGTTGTTCGCATTCACCCAAACTGATTTACTGAAGGCGAAACGTGGACGTTAAAAAAATTAGAGTTCCGCTCACTGTGAAGCGGGTGCGACCAGAAGAATGATTCATTCTCAGTTTAGAGTTTGTTATTCGTATGGTCTAGGTTGTCATACGGAATATGCCTTAAATACGGGACGATTCCATATTATACGGAACGGTTGGCAACCCAATGTATGCTATCAAATAGAGTATACTTTGAAAGGCTATGCATTCGGCTGTATGAATACACAAAGCGTTCTCGTCAAATCTGAAGTATACATTGGGCTTTAGGTAGGGTGACCAAACGTCCTCTTTTTCCCCAGACGTGTCCTGGCCGGGATTTCTAAATTGCCTAAAATGTCTGTTTTTTTACTTCGTTTTCGTTCTGTTTTCATACTTGATGAAGGTAGTGACTGAAAAATTGTTTGACCAATAGCATACAGGCATTGTACATAATTAACCAGTTGTGGCATGCGAGAAAGTGGGATCTACAGAGAATGGTCAAAGCAATGCAAATACATGCACATATGTATGAAGACTGTACAGAGCATGTCAATAGAAATACAAAGCCAAAACCCGGACATTTTAGGCAATTTAGACATCTCCAGGACAAAGAGGACGTATGGTTCACATACTTTACGGTTCTGTGTTGTTAGCTTAGTAGTACTGAAATCAATTGCCTCCTGTGCATTTAATTTGAGTAGTGACCTGTTCACACGGGGAATTAGCGCAGCCACTGGATAAGGATGAAATGTGTCGAGCGTTTGTGCACGCTTAGGGTTGCCAACTTCAGAAAAGGAAAATAAGGGACAATCGTGGTTTTTCACAGAAAAATAAGGGACAGAATAAAGGACACATGCCTATTTTATAAATATTTTTGATTTTTAATGTTTTTTAATGGAGTCTCTTATCAAGGCTGTATTTATTCGATAAAAAAAATACAGAATTTTTTTTAATATTGTCAAATATTATTGCAATTTCTAATATTGGTTTCCTATCTTAATATACTTTATATGATTTCTGAAGGATCATGTGACACTGAAGACTGGAGTAATGATGCTGAATATTCAGTGCTGCATCACAGAAATAAATTATATTTTAAATTATGTTAAAATAGAAAACTGTTATTAAATTGCAATAATTTTTCACAAAATGTATTTTTTTCTGTATTTTTGATCAAATAAATGCAGTCTTGATGAGCATAAGAAACTTCATTAAAAAACATTTTTTAAAATCTGACTGATCCCAAACTTTTGAATGTGTGTGTGTGTGTGTGTGTGTGTGTAAGTATACAGTAGGCCTACTACAGTATAAAATGCATATTTTTCAATTAAAGAGAACTTATAGAATTAATACGGGCTGCTTTTGGTGCTTGTTTTAAGAATGAGATTCAAGGTTAAGAATACACATAAAATGTAAATTGTTTTATCTATTTAACAACATTACCTACAATAGAGAAAGATGACTTCCCTTATTGATCACATTTTTGCTCAGGTAAAATGCATGTTTTCTTGAGTGGCTGGATGTTGGACTCACGAAAAATAATCATGTTGTTCGCATTCACCCAAACTGATTTACTGAAGGCGAAACGTGGACGTTAAAAAAATTAGAGTTCCGCTCACTGTGAAGCGGGTGCGACCAGAAGAATGATTCATTCTCAGTTTAGAGTTTGTTATTCGTATGGTCTAGGTTGTCATACGGAATATGCCTTAAATACGGGACGATTCCATATTATACGGAACGGTTGGCAACCCAATGTATGCTATCAAATAGAGTATACTTTGAAAGGCTATGCATTCGGCTGTATGAATACACAAAGCGTTCTCGTCAAATCTGAAGTATACATTGGGCTTTAGGTAGGGTGACCAAACGTCCTCTTTTTCCCCAGACGTGTCCTGGCCGGGATTTCTAAATTGCCTAAAATGTCTGTTTTTTTACTTCGTTTTCGTTCTGTTTTCATACTTGATGAAGGTAGTGACTGAAAAATTGTTTGACCAATAGCATACAGGCATTGTACATAATTAACCAGTTGTGGCATGCGAGAAAGTGGGATCTACAGAGAATGGTCAAAGCAATGCAAATACATGCACATATGTATGAAGACTGTACAGAGCATGTCAATAGAAATACAAAGCCAAAACCCGGACATTTTAGGCAATTTAGACATCTCCAGGACAAAGAGGACGTATGGTTCACATACTTTACGGTTCTGTGTTGTTAGCTTAGTAGTACTGAAATCAATTGCCTCCTGTGCATTTAATTTGAGTAGTGACCTGTTCACACGGGACTCATTCCATCCCCTTATAAGGCAGCTCACTAGAGTTTGAAACAGAGCTAGTATGCGTGTCCACTGTACCTGAAAGGATAGGTCTGGTTCAAGTCTCTGTAGGGCTGAATTGGCACTGTGGAGGCAGATTGCCAAAAGTGCCTCCAGCAGTCGGATGCTCTGGAGAGGCCATTCCTCTTCAAGCCTGTGTGTTGGGTCACTTGACTTGCTCTCGACCTGAGAGGGGCTGAAAGTGTCGTGCTGGTGGGATTTCTCTGTACCAGCGGCTGTCGCTATATTATCAAACTGTCCTGCAAGAACTTGAGTGGGAGAGTCTACATGAGATGGACTGCTTTTGCCCTTACTCTCTTTCTTTTTCTTAAATTTACAGTCTTTGTTTTTAGACGTGAGTTTCTGGATCACCATTGTCATTAGACGCGAACAGACATCTAGACCTCCCAGTCTGAAGAACTGCCTTTGGAATACTGGACTGGCCATGTACACCCAACGGCATACTGACCAAACATCGGCAGCCCTCCTTATCTGTTCTTTAGAGGGAAGAGCAACACTGTCTGGGGAAAGGCAGGGCAGTCGTCCACCCAATGGTTCACTAGCTGTACTATCATAGCCTGAGGTGTCTTCAGAGTCATTTGCAGAGTCTCTGTCAGAGTCTGCCTCCTTGCTTACACATAAGAAGGCTACACACAGAAAAAGGTTGATCGTATTCAAATGCACCTCACCTCGGTTACGCGCTACTGCAGAGAATGCACTTTTGCCCTTTGGGTGAGGGCATGCCTCTTTCAGGCCTTCATAAAACTTAGTGAGGCTCTGAGGTCCATCACCAGCCCCACGTGAATTCAGTTCCTCTACAAGCCCAAGAACAGCTTCCCTCTCCTGAGCTTCCGCTCTTTCTAGCTCATGCACAGCAGATTCCGTGTGATGGTGCCACGCATTCAAGATAAGTGTCTCGAACGCTTTCAGTGCCCACGGACGAGTGCAGTCCAAGTAGATCAACTCTGTGATTTGGTTCAGTCCATTACAACTCAGGAACAGGTCCCGTACCACCCGGCTGAATTGGAAGACAAAATCAGAAGTTATAAATTGGAATCTTGGATTATTTTAAATGCTATTTTAGGGGGCTTTCACACTAGCACTTTAGTTCAAAACAGAGCTTGATTTGCATGAAAAATAGTTAATTTGAAAGCTTTCATGCAGACCTGGGAGTGAACCGCAGTATTGAACCAGAAACTACCTGTAGGATTGTGTTCAGTTGCAATGGAAATTAGTGACACAGGTGACAATTTACCTTGGATACAAGTGAGAGTGAGCATGCAGTGTAATCATGCAGAGTGAGTGCAATCTGAGCAGCAAATGAATGGCTCACAATCAGCTGTCTCCTCCAAAGAGACTGTTTGAAAGTAGCAGAATGGTGTCTTCATGCGACACACATACAGTAGACGCAAGCATTGCTCATTCTGCTGTACATATTAACACCTAATTAATAAAAAAAAATATTGACCCAAGTTGTGTTTTCGATCATGCGGAGTACATGTTTGTGATGGCATAAGAACTCAAATGCACCAGTGTTCTACAGAATCAAGTCAGTCTGAAACCAGACAATCCCTGCAGGAGGTGCCAGGAACAATCTCACTCAGATTCGGACTGCAGTAAACATGCCCAGTGTGAAAGCCCCCTTAAAGAATCTAAACAACAGTGAATTGGAGGGAAAAGGAAGATAAAAAAACATGGTCATACCTTGACTTCAGCAAAGCAGGCAGAGCTTGAAGATAAACCAGTAGTACCTCAACCGGGAGGCAATGGGTATGGTAACTGCAGACTTGGCTACACGTAGTTGACACACCAAGTTGCTGGGCATGATGGGTTAGTTCCACACCCCGCTGAAGCACTGGATTAAAAATATGAGTGTAGAGTTGCCATTGCACTACTGCATTGCCTCGTAAAGTCAACTGGCATACATGACTGGCAATTTGTTGACTCAAATGCCAGTCTTCCCCAAACACAATTTCTTGATAGGCCTCTAAAGCATCCCACTTCCATAGCATGTCTTCAGCTCCTCCACTGGGCAGGATACCTTGGGAACGATAAGAGGGAGATGGGGACATGGATATGTTTGATTCTTTCTTAGGTCCATAGCCCTGCAGAGTCTCTTCAAGGCCAGGTAACTGGCTACTATCCAAAGTGCAAATGTTGCAGGAGGCAAGCTTGGCCTTTTCGGAAGGTTGACCACCTCCAAGCTGTTCTAAGACTAGTCTACTAAGGACACTCAACACATGGGACTGGTAGCTCCGAAGTCCTGGAGCCTGAAATGCCTGGAGCATTGGTACAATTACAGACCTCGGGTCCATGCAGCAACAGATGCCAGCAGCTTGCACTCCAGCCAGTACCTGCAGCACAGCAGGACCTGATGGTGACAAGCGCTGGAAAAGACGCAAGCATTGGTGGGCACAAGCTGCAAGGCAACAACAGCGTTCGGGGTACCGCACTTCTCCGTCATGACCCTCTGAGATCTCCTCAAAAGGATTACATCGGGCTGCTTGCTTGAAAGCGGATACCGGTAGTCCTGAGAGGTCACGGTGATGGTGCAAAAAGTGGGAGTATTCGCAGCGACGGTGTCGACGACGTGCACAAACAGACTGGTGTAGCTGCTCTGACTTGGCCCTCTTGACAGCACTGATTATCTTAAGTACATCAGCTATTAGACAACGCAGATGCTCTGATGCCTCATTGCCGACTTCTGAATCTCGAGCTTCTGCTAAGGCCTCAAGGCGCAGAGCTGTTGCCTCAAAGAGCTCCAAGCCACGGTGTTGGACAAATTCATGAACTAACTCAAGAGACTGACTGAAAAAGAAAGGGTTGGGAGCAGAGGCCTGTAAGCAACCTAGTAGTAGCTGCAGGACACCCTCCAAGAGTTCAGGCAGTAGCAAGGCCCGGTGACGGTACCTTGAAAAGGAAAAATCTTCTTGTATCTCCTGCAGAGTCTTCTTTGGCCTTGGAGCAAAAGGGTCAGCTTGCCTTTCTAAACAGGTACGAATCTTTAAAGTTGCTCTGAGGAGGTCAGTCAAGCTTCGACGCAGATTATCAGGCAGTGTCTCATTTTGACCCACATCTACAAACATCAAGTGCAGAATGGTGCGTAAAAGCATCCTTTGAACAAGTGCAATTGGCTCCTCAGTCCAGCCTCCAGCTAGTTCATCGATCCCACCTCCACCACCACCACCACTGGGACCACAGCAGTCACCAAACTCTGTGAGTATCTCTGTGAGCGTGGGAACAACGCTGACCGCCAAGCCTGGGTTATGATTGATGGTCATGTCGAATTTGCAGACCTTTTCAAGAAGAGAAAGTAGAACATAGCAAAGGTCAAAAGGCGAGTTCTCCATGCGGTTGAAGATGGAGAGAGTAGTGGGGTCTGTTAGCATGTTAGGATCTAGAGTGTGAGATCCAAACAGTCTCATGTGAGGTTGGGAAGGCTCAATGGTGCCCATGGCATCGAGAGTGGGATGTTGCGATGCTGGCTGTGATGGATTGTTGGACTGATGGAGCTGGCAACTAACACGAATGGCCGAACTGTGAAATCGGCGATGTTTGCTCCCAGTATTTGTGGTCTTATCATCCGAGTTGGCTTCAGAATCTGATGTGGAAAGCTGAGATTTGCGTGCATCCCTCACAGAGTATCGCTGAGCTGTCCTTCGTGAACGACGTGACTTCCAGGAGCCAGATAAACGCTTCCCAGAGTTCTGCACATCACATCTATCTTGCCCCGCCTTTTGAGGGATGGTCCTTCCCTCTTGGCATAGAAATACCTCTAGTAGTGAATGCAGGGTGAAATCTAAAGTAAAAAAGCAGAGTAGGAAAGGAAAAAGTTTAAAGGATTATCCTGACTAGCATCAACTGGTTTAATCTGGTTTCATTAGCAAGTCATGATGACCTCGAGAGGTCTGTTTACAACACAATTACGGGAACTAATAACTCAACAATGTGGAAAGCAGCTGCTAGAAAAGATTAGCATGCCTGCACTAAATATCTTAGGTCTCAAGCTCAATGAAAAGTCTTATCCTTTTCATCATCTTTTAACCGTACTGTTTCATAATTCAAGCCATCTCATGGTTTCACTTACTGTTCATGCAGGCATCTACTTAAAAATGCATGGCATCCTGGCAAGATCACCGCCATCATATGCGTTATAAAACAAATCGTGTAGAAGTATATCATCTTTCCAACTGAATGCAATGCCAGGATGTCATTAAAAATTAGAACATAATTATTTAATTCAAGGCTCAAGGTGGGTTAGAGTATACATCTAGTGCATTCTCAAAATGAAGAATGTTAATAGCATGCATTATTAGGGGCTTTATAAAATGAAGTGACTCACCTGGGGCTTTTTCCTCCTGAACAGGAATCTTCCAGACCAGAGGTAGCAGAGACAACAAAAGTGTAAGTAGCTCTTCCCGACAGGTCAACTCCTAAGTAAAAGGTTAGAGGTTAATTCAGGATTTGAACGGAATTCTTCACTCAATCCATCCAAATCAGTCTCCTTGTGTTGATGACCACCTAGAAGCAGATTTCTTTTCTAACTTCTGCTTCATAGTGCCCTGCCTCTCTTGGCCGAGTTATAAAACAAATCGTGTAGAAGTATATCATCTTTCCAACTGAATGCAATGCCAGGATGTCATTAAAAATTAGAACATAATTATTTAATTCAAGGCTCAAGGTGGGTTAGAGTATACATCTAGTGCATTCTCAAAATTAAGAATGTTAATAGCATGCATTATTAGGGGCTTTATAAAATGAAGTGACTCACCTGGGGCTTTTTCCTCCTGAACAGGAATCTTCCAGACCAGAGGTAGCAGAGACAACAAAAGTGTAAGTAGCTCTTCCCGACAGGTCAACTCCTAAGTAAAAGGTTAGAGGTTAATTCAGGATTTGAACTGAATTCTTCACTCAATCCATCCAAATCAGTCTCCTTGTGTTGATGACCACCTAGAAGCAGATTTCTTTTCTAACTTCTGCTTCATAGTGCCCTGCCTCTCTTGGCAAGCTAGTTTCTAGAGCTACGCAAAAGATGGAAAGTTGCAGACAACAAAAACTATCCAATGGTTTTCTTCCAACTGCTTAAGACAAATACCGGTTTTGCTAGACATGAGGTACGACAGCGAGCCTCTAAATA
Organism: Sinocyclocheilus grahami; assembly: GCF_001515645.1. Taxonomy (NCBI): domain Eukaryota; kingdom Metazoa; phylum Chordata; class Actinopteri; order Cypriniformes; family Cyprinidae; genus Sinocyclocheilus; species Sinocyclocheilus grahami. The sequence continues at coordinate 157,577 of NW_015505795.1, read as the reverse complement.
CTGGCTCCACCCTGAGCAAGATAGCATTCCTCACAAGGAGAAGCGAAAGCACCCTGACACGTGTGAATTCAAACCACATACAGGAGGCTGCGTGCCACTGTGCTGTGTGACCTCAAGTAAACAAGCATCTGGGTGCATACTCATAAGCTAATTAGCAAAGTGGCTAGGGATCCATATTGACCCACCACTATGCAAACACACAGGCGATTGATGTTGTGTTGAGAGATAGTTAAGCAGTGCTGAGTTCAGAGAAAAGGCCCATGTCTTGTGAGTAAGAACCACTCCAGACATGATTCATAAGAACTCTCACTTCAAAGAGACAGAATGAAGTAGAGGCGGCAGAAAGGGGTCTGAAGAAAAACACAGGATCAAATAAACCCCATGTTATTTCCTTCGACATCATGTGAATAAATTCTGTTGATAAACAACACAGAAAATAATTTTGACTTACCTGTAATTAAAAAAAAAAGATTTAAATAATAAAATAATACAAAATAGTAATGCACTAACAAAGGATGTGCATGGTGCCAGGCAATATTAATATATTGAAAAGCACAGTTTCAAAAGTATAGCCCCAGTCATTTAAGATGTCATAACTGCATTGCTAGGACGTACATCTTTGCATAATGCGCAAAAGGAAAGCAAAGGAACCGTTTACATGGAGCAAACTTTACTCACAGGAACAACCCTAATAACTAATAACCAGAAGTTCATCTGCCAAACAAATTAGTTCCACCTCAAAAACACCAATTTGGAATCACCATAAATAGACTACTGATTTTAAGAAATGTTATTACTGCATACTGTGTCTAAACCAGTGTTATTTTAATATTGTTGGGATAATATTTTTGTTAATATTTTGAAATCAATTCTTTATTTTTATATATTTTTTTTTATTCATTCGGTTGTGTTTTTGTCATTATTCTTCTTCTTTTAAAATGTCTATATAGCTTACACTTATACTTAGCTTATACTTTTTTATTTTAGTTTTAGTTATTTTAGTACATCAAGTTTAACTAAATGTAAATGAGAAATTAAATATGCTGAAATAAAATGTTAAGGTTTTCAAATATATTTTATTTCAGGTAAAGTTTATTTTCAAGTAACAATTTTTTCAATGGTTTTAGTTTGTTTTAGTCAACTATAGAAACCCTTTTCTACATGTAATATAAAACATTTGCAAACATGCAAAACAATAACGCTCACTAACTAGAGTCTTTCAGTTTTGCTATGCCACATCGTGTAGCTCACTTGCAGTGTCAACAGAGACATGGGTGTCTGTATTTAGGGGCTTCACTGCTCTAAGCAAAGACTTTCTTTCTCCTTCCTCATGTCTGCAAGGAAAGACCAAGAAAGAAACAGCAAGAGTATATTCCCAGGTTCCATTCATTAAGTTTGTAAGCAGGCTGAGGTCCATAGAAAAGACATTACAGCATGAACACAGATCCAACATTAAGCTTCACTAATGATCTTTTTTTTTTCATATAGAACTGAAAACAATATATACATATAGGCAATACATCAGATTTTGATGGATGGACGCTTAAGTAAAACTTAAGTCAATGCATAAAGAAAGTACTTTAAAGGTCTACTGTATGCAGTATTTATGTGAATGCATGAAGCATTCAGGACGGCTATTCAGCTCTGTTGTGACTGTGACATATCAACATGCTATTTCTGAACAATGCCAGCATTTGGACTGGAATTCATTCCCTAAATAACACGTCCTTTGAGTTTGACTAATACATTTCCATGACTTGTCCAGGAATTAACCAGTCATTTCTTCCAGAGATGAGCCCGACAGGAAAATAAAAACAGACACATTCTGCATTGTATTTTTCCATTACGTTTTTCCATACACGTCAATCATGTGTGCAATTAACGCAATCTAATATGTGTATTGCTTTATCCCTGTAAAGCCTAACATGAAATCTCTCATCTTTTTTTTAATGGAACAGTTTATTGAACCTTTGGACAAACACTCAGTTAAGCATTGAACAGCCTGTTCATCATCATTGAACAGCACTGATAAAAGTTTTTGTTTACATTGTGTGTGTGTACTGTGTGTATTTATTATGTATATATAAAGACAAAAACATACAGCATATATTTTGAAAATATTTAATGTATTTAAATGTATACATTTATATTCATATAAATTATATCATATATATAAATATATTTAATATATAAACATAACGTTTTTCTTATATATACATGCATGTGTGTGTATTTATATATACATAATAAATATACACAGTACACACACATGTATTATGAAAACAAAAACTTTTATTTTGGATGCGATTAATCGTATGACAGCACTATAAAAAATATAAAAATTATTCTTATGTTTATTTTTTAAAAATCAGTAAAATACTAAAAAAAACTTTCACTCGCAAAAAAAGTCTAAATTATCACTCAGACGACAGAAGACATGCAGTAGATTCTGTGCAACAGGTTTTTCAGTAAAGTTCTGATCATGTTGATCATCTAGATGCTTTAGTAGGCTTTAAGGTTCATTTTAAGGTTAAAATATCTTCAAATGAAGCTTCTCTGACTGACCTGGTCAATGACAGAGTCCAGGGTGCTGAGGAGCAGGAACCCGCGTCCCCGCACCAGATACTCTCCCAGCGCCACCATGTGACTCTCCTCCTCGTCCTCGGCCCGCTGGGCCACCGCACTACACAACTGGTGCACATCCGTCAGGAACTCCCGTGCCAGGGTGTTACTGGCCCCACTCATGTCCGAGCTGATGGAGGAGAGAAAACCAGAGCATGAATACATGTAAATCACCTGCTGGAACCTGCAACAGCTCTGCTTTAGTTTCATATACATTGCAGTTCTCTTTTTGTATAAATTAACAAGAAACTAAAAACAAGTGAAACTGCTCAGTTGGTTTCATGTCCCATAAATTCTTCTATATAAATGGATTTAAATACAAGAAAATCTGCTATTGTTATAATCTAGTATGCGTCTACTGTTTTTATGTTTATATGTAATTAATTATGCAGTCTCAGGGGTCCAGACAAAAAAATCGAGTAAGGAGCCATTGGCTCCTATAAGGAAAACATTTGGCGCCAAATTATTTTTTTAGGTGCCACAGAATAAACGTGATTTATTTTATTTATTTTTTTACATTTTAAAATTCAATCATACTGTCATGTGTTTATGTCTCATCTTTTCTTGATTTATCAGCATTTTAATCCATCTTGTAGATGACCTGGGAACTAAGGTTCACTTAATGTTGGAACTACCGCATTGACCCGAATATAAGACGATGTTTTTTTCTTGGAAATACATCTGAAAAAATGCAGTCGTCTTAAATTCAGGGTCTAGACTTTGACATGTCAATAATACACCCACAACAATAGGTGGCGCCAAATACGCATAAAACAAGTGTGCCATGAAATACGTAAATGCGTGTTGTAAAGATCGCGACCAAACTCCCTTTGTGATTTTAAAACGTAAAACAGTACCCAGATTTGAAGACTACAGTAAGATTTAACTTCTACTGTTAATAAGATTTTGGTAGGCTACTATTAGATGGATAGCCTAAATGTCCTAATTCAGATGGGCTACCTGTTTTTTTAGTTGTTTTATGGTATATCAAAAAGTGTATATTTTTTTAATGTGATTGTTGGTACAGTTTACCAGTTTTTACCATACTTTCAAAACAAAAATTAAAATAGGACAAATATGCAATATGAAAATAATTGAAGACAAAATGTGTTTTACGGACAAAAAATAAGATTTGGTTTTTAAAAAGACTTTTTCAAAACGGTACATCTGGAAAAAGGGGGGTCGTCTTATATTCGGGCCAATACGGTAAATGTCTTTTCCAACTTGAAATATACAGTCACAAATAATTGCTCATTACACAGAATCTGTACCAGTATCCACGGACCATAAGCATCACTTGGCCACTGAGTGTAGTTTGGGCTCCTTCTCAATGCATCCTATAAATGTTGTCATATGTCTTTCACACATCCAGTCTGTTTTTCTTCATTAGTAAAATGCAATTTTATAGGAGTTGAATCATGTAGACGACAGGTTTAGTATAAATATTAATATGCAGTAGACTTGTGCAGGTATTCGGTAATGCGATATATCACGGTAATGAATATGCACGATATTGTTATCGTGGGCACTTCTAAATACCATGAATAATTATATATTACAAATTATTCAGAATTTTGAATGCATTTTAAGAATTTAATAAGCACAGTTTCACTCTCTGACAGCAGATATATATATATATATATATATATATAATAAATAATAATAATAATAATAATAATTCATTTAAATGCAGCCGTTA
>NW_015505795.1:150969-151811 GCF_001515645.1 Sinocyclocheilus grahami | reverse complement strand
ATCTGTCAACAGCCTTTGCAGATCAGATGCTGTCTATGTAAGGAGCTTACTAGGTTTTAGCCAAAAAAAAAACAAACAAAGAAAAGTGATCAATATTGTCAATATCTCACAAAGGCTGGCAGTCCATTTAACACCACCAGTTCAGTCATATCAATAAAGCAGCTAAATAATCAAACTTGATCAGTGAAATGTAGGTTATGGTATGCACACAGACTATGATTATGTGAGGCCTGGCAGGAACTACAGTGATATTACGCAACAAGATTAGGCTTCATGGACACGGACAGCAGATTCTGTCATCAGACACTGACCCAGCATACTGTATCGCATCAACCAGTTATTCCATCCACCACATCAACCGCTGGACAGGATTTCAGCCGGCTCACTTTACCAAACCACAGACAGCAGAACGCATGGTCACAATAAGCATAACAATTCCCAGACATTGATTTAACCTCATTACTTTGAAGATATTAAGGATGATTGCAATAATTACGCATTATATTAAACCTCAAAAATCAAAAGAAAAAAGGATATTTTTACAAAATTATATTATTATTATTATTAATGATAATAAACTATTATTTTTATAATAAAAATAAAATTAATATATTATATTTCACTGTTGAATTAAAATGTTTAAGAAAAACAATATTATAATAATAAAAAATATTTTACAGTACAAGTGTAAAATCACATTAAAAATTTGTCTTAATTTGTCATTTTCAAATTATATATTAAATAAATTATATATATATATATATAATGTATATTATAAATAAATTATTTTAAAATATAAATTCAAATATATATATATATATATATATATATATATATATATA
>NW_015505795.1:149835-150959 GCF_001515645.1 Sinocyclocheilus grahami | reverse complement strand
ACGTTGCAATGTTTACAAGCTTTACACGTTTTCCGCAGTTTGAAAAACTGAATGAGCAATTTCAGACATTACAGACATTTCAGTTGTACTGTAGGCTCTCTTATAAAATAGCCTACCTTTTGATGTTAATTCATGTTCATTATGTAGCTACTATAGTAGTAAAGGGAACGTTAATGGGTTCACTTGCCGCTTGAACTGAGGCGCTAAAGCAATCGCGCCTGCCGCATTAAAGAGCCTCAAAGTCGCATTTACTGTTTGAATTTCGTTATGAATTTGGCATTATTTTAAAGCTGATACTTTGTTTATTAAAAAGTAACAAAGCACAAAGCTTTTTGCGATTACTGGACGGCCAGTGCGCTTCAAATAATATGAAGTTCATGCATTAACGGAACACAGCATATAGACTAAGATCTTGATGAGAAGAAGCCATATTAGTAATGATTATAAATGAGAATTGTTAACGATATTGCCAATATCCACACAGCTGACAGCTTTACCTGTTGTAGTTTGTTCAAGTTGTGCACGAAATAGACACTGCTTTTCTACACTTTTCCTTCGCATGTCTCCGTCATTTCGATCTCTCTCTCGTGCTGCACAACTGAGCTGCGTTTAGCAGGTGTGCCGTTATCGCTGGTGTTCGGCAGAGACGAGGACTGTTTGAAACTCTTTTTTCGTCTCAGTTTAATACGTCAACATAAAAGATGTGATCGCAAAATTATCAGGAAAAAGGCATTACATGCAAATTTTTAAGTTGTAACATGTAAATATATACAGTTGACAGTGGCGACCTTAGCAAAAACTTAACTCGCAAATTAATATTTTTGGTAGCAAATGTGACCGTTTTAGTCTGAGTCTGTCCATCTGTCAACAGCCTTTGCAGATCAGATGCTGTCTATGTAAGGAGCTTACTAGGTTTTAGCCAAAAAAAAAACAAACAAAGAAAAGTGATCAATATTGTCAATATCTCACAAAGGCTGGCAGTCCATTTAACACCACCAGTTCAGTCATATCAATATTTATTTATTATTAAAAAAAAGAAAGTAAATTGACAAAGTCAATACCTCATGGTTATTTAATATTACCATACCCCCCCCCCCCCCCCCCCCCCCCCCACGCTCACCGTC
>NW_015505795.1:145880-149448 GCF_001515645.1 Sinocyclocheilus grahami | reverse complement strand
CATATGTGCTCGGTGTTACACAATGCTCAAATACACAATTTTAGCAGACATTTTAATACGTTCGCTTTACATCACAGCAGCTCCAGCACCCCGATGGTGCTTTAAAGACACGCCCCCATTAAATTCTACAATATCCAGAAACACACACACACTATTCCAGTCGACCGACAGTACCTCCTACGACCAGCTGGCAGTGAAACTCAAAATCTCCATCATCGTCTGCAGTGTTTCAGCCACATATTCCACTCATGTTCGTAGTAGCGTCTCCCCTAAACCGCAAGAATCAAGCCTACATCCGCATTCCTCCACACTTCACTAATGACTGAATTTTCTGTCCTGCTCCGTAAATTCCATTAAATCGGAATTTCAGAAGGAAGCTTTCCAGATTTTGAGTTGATCAGTGCATCACATGAAAGCATGTGATGTCACATGGTTGCACAGGGGCAGGCTGGGAAGCAAACTTCTGGGCAGGCCTGGGGGTGACTGAGTAATTCAATTTTGTAGTAAAGTTTAGATGATAAACCTGCCATTTGCCGGACGCTGAAACAATCCTGTAATGTAAAAACAAATCTTAGTCTTCTGCAAACCATATTATCTTATTTTGCACAACCGTGTAAATATGAATATGCTTGGACTCCATCTTTTTAAATACTGTTATTTTCAAACTTAATTAGTAAACTACATTAGTTAATATGAAGCATTTATTAGTTTTAGTTAATGTTAATTTCAGCATTTACTAATACAGCACATTATTAAAATCAAAAGTTATATCTGAGCCAGCATGAACTAACAATAACCAGTTGTATTTTTATCAACTAGTGTTAAAGTTAACGTTCTGTCATCATTTACTAATGCTGTTCCAAACCAAAAAGACTTCATTTGTTTTCAACTGAAGAAAGCAAGACATTTTAAAAAATGTCTATGAAAAGTGTTGTTTTTGTTCATACAATTAAAGTCAATGAGGTCCAGTGTCTTTTCTTCTAAATGTCTTCTTTTGTGTTCCTTTTTGATCATGTTAACAAACGAAAACTTGTAGTGTTACCAATGCCCCTTACCTCAGTCAAAAGCAAAATGAAGAAGTACTTAGTAATTTTTTCCAAGTAATATTTTCATATCAGAACAGATTATGGAAGCTAGTTCCCACCATGGGATAAAAATAAATAAGAATTGCAGATTTGTCAGAATTGCAAGCTTAAAAATTCAGAATTTTAAGATATAAACTAGCAAATCTTATTTATTTTTTGCTTTGTTTATATCACAGGCGTATATGAAGACAATGAAACACTAAGAAATTGATTTTGAAATACAGTGCTTACATTTATTAGACCACCTGTCATAAAGAGAAAACACAAATATATTAGGAATCTGTCAAAAACTTTAAAACTAAACATTTTATTGTCATTTATTAGGCAAATAACAAACTGAAACAACTACAGTAAATAGGCTTTATTCACAAAAAATAACCAAAAAACACTACTGTGAATGAAAAGCTTACACATACTGGTGAATTAACCAAAACAGACACATAAATTAATGAATTTGGTAATCACCAGTACTGTTAGTTTAGGGCAGATGTGGCACAAAAGTTACATTGGGTGGTGGTCTAATAAATTTGTTAAGCACTGTACATTTCATGAAATGCAAATACTCTGCACTGATACACACATGTAAACACCCTATATTATATACACTGCACTACACTCCCATTTTATTATCATTACAATTGCTATGCAAGTTAATAATAAACTCATAACTTGATATGCTGTCCCAGTTTGCCAGTATGCCTATGGTAACATGGGACATAGGAAAAATGATTTTGAAGTTTGCCAGGACAAAAGTGTGAATAAGTCATGCAACTTCTAATTTCTGGGTGAACTATTGCTTTAACAAAGCAATTACTTTATTATCTCTCTCAAAGCAGATAAACGTTTTGAACGGGTCAAAGGGTTTCATATGCAATAATCGCACAATGCGTTCACATCAGACGGGCTGTAGCTTGGTCCAGTTCCTGTGTCTCGGCTAAAGTTCCAGGAACTGCACATGATCACAAGATAACGATTAGGAGCCGAGAAAACACACTTAATTGAGCAAACGGCATGTAGCCACTTGGCCAGACAAAGAAAGCCTTTTATCACTCGCCTCAAACGATCAGCTTCTCTCAACACAATGAGCTCTGTCGCTGCTTGCTATGATTTTAGTTCATCTAAACAAGGTTCAACTGACTGAGGGCAAATCTGTAATTTGGTAAATTACACGCACCAAAAAAACAAAAAACAAAAAAAACCCTGATCAGGAACTGTGATCTGTGCTTAAAATATCTCAAAGATGCAGTGAGTCAGTGTTTTTATTTGGTGACAGAATCAAACAGATGAATTTCAGTAGAACAACAAAGATGTTATTCAAAATTCTGCTTGACAGACGTGATCAAAAGAAAACATGATTTTCAGTTTTTTGAGTAACTATTTCTTTGAACACAGGCTGTCAACTTAGGGCTGGACAATAATTCAATATCAATATGTATCGCAATATTATTTTTTTCAATAACGGTGATATGATTTTTAAACACATTTCCGATATTTCTATATACATTACCAGTTTCCCATTCATTGATTTATTTGTGCCGTTTGACTTCGTTGAATAAACATGAGCACTGCACGTTTCAAAATCATAACACGACGAGCATTCATGAGCGGAGCTGATTTGATTACAGCCGTTACTGGAGAAACCGCTAGTTTTATCGCTCTAAAAGCGCCTCCTGCTGGCAGAGAATCAGTTTTCATTTTAAATAAGCCCGTCTCCAGCAAGGTTATTTTCGTAAACTAAAACTAAAACGAAAACGATTGGTCAAAAAACATTTTCATAAACTGAAATAAAATGTAAAAAATCTAAATAAATTGATGCGTGTCGGTTTAGGGAAATACCGGGAAATACCCGTAAATGGCGCATCATGCACGTGAGGTTATCTGACGGAAAGACGCAAAACAGTTTAAAGCAGAGTCCTGCACGGGTCCTGTTAGGTAAACCTGCATCCGCAGTACACAACAGAACACCCGACCCGTTATCCGACAGCAGCCAGCACCAATTCAATTCTGTACCCAACCTGTTTGACATAAAGACCGCAACCTGAACCGCACCCGCATTAAATAGGCTACTGCATCAGTAAGGCAAAATTATTTATTTTCTCATGTGACACAAGCAATCAAACCAAAATAGGCATTTTAAGTTGGTGCTTTGAAGAGAAATAGACAAGCAGCGCAACAGAAGAATGATAAGAACGCGCATTAATGCGCACCGCTGCAAATCCAATGTTGAGGCTCTGCCATTATTATTGAATTTCATTAGTCACACTTATTTATGCACGTTTGTTCGTGGGAAAGTGAGTAAGACACGACAGTTACGGTATCATGATTATAGTTAAACAAGATGAAAGACATAGGCTATAATATAAAGAAATTAGCTACATTTATTTTCAAATTAAATATCACAACACACATTTACCATTCAGTCTAGTGCGTTTTACATATAATGTAGGCGCAACTTGTGTAGATTTAAAAAGGCATGACTGCTT
>NW_015505795.1:140255-145746 GCF_001515645.1 Sinocyclocheilus grahami | reverse complement strand
ATCACTAAAGTTAAATTAGCCTAAGTCTTTCTTTGGCCTGCGCTCTGGAAGTGATCTGTTAAATCTAATAAACTTGAATTACTAAAACTAAAACTGAAACTAAACTATATAAAAACTAAATACAAATTTGTTCACAAAATAAAAAATAAACTAAAACTAAATTATTCATGAAACTAATAAAAACTAATCTAAATTTTATTGCAAATTTGAAAATGATATTAACATAAAACAACTTTAAAAATGCTAAACTATAATAACCTTAGTCTCCAGCAACATATCCAGTTTTTGTTATTGTTCGATTTTTTTTGTTTTCTGCAGCGACTCAGAGCACTTTTCATACCCTTTTTTCTGGCTGAAGCACATTTGTTTCAATCTATAAGAATAATCAGCCTGCACTACCAGTCAAAAGTTTTTGAACAGTAAGATTTTTAATGTTGTTGGAATTTTTTTTATTTTTTTTTTAAGAATTCTCTTCTGCTCACCAAGGCTGCATTTATTTGAGCTAAAGTACAGCAAAAACAGTAAAATTTTGAAATATTTTTACTATTTAAAATTGCTTTCTATTTTGAATAGATTTTAAAATGTAATTTATTCCTGTGATCATACATAGCTAAATTTTCAGCATCATTACTCCAGTCTTCAGTGTCACATGATCCTTCAGAAATCATTCTAATATGCTGATTTGCTGATTATCAATATTTAAAACAGTTGAGTAAATTTGTTTTTCAGGATTCTTTGATGAATAGAAAGATCCAAAGATCAGCATTTATCTGAAATAAAAAGCTTTTGTAAAATTATACACTATTCCATTCAGTATAATTTTTATACATTTTTTGGGAAAGAAATTATAGAAATTAATTTTATTTAGCAAGGATGCTTAAAATTGAACAAAAGTGATGATAAAGGCATTTATAATGTTACAAAAGATTTCTATTTCAGATAAATAGTGTTCATATCGATATCGGAATTATATCGTATCGACCGAAATTAAGAAATATATCGTGATATAAATTTTGGCCATATCGTCCAGCCCTAGGTCTCCGCAAACTGAGTCTGAAATTTTCGTATGCGTTTTTTTGTATTTGAAATCCTATAAATTAGTCATGCACAGAAACCTTGCACACTGAGTTCGATGCGTATTAATTAATCCGTTGCGAAACAGCACTAAATGGAGTCTTCAAGCAGTGAGGATGATTTTGTTGTCCTCTCGCTTCTTAAAAAAAGAAAAAAAAGAAATATTGGGTCCATCCAATCCTGTGATAGAGAGGAAGGAGAGTTCCCCTCGTTATTAAGTAGCAGCGGGATTATCACGGGCGATTCAAAGTTTACTTCAGGATGTCAGTGGCTCAGTTTGATGCTTTTGCATATTAAAAAGAAGACCACCAATTTCTGTGAACTCAGTGGGCAAGGATCTATATACAGTGATTTGCGCGCTATGAGACGAAGTGGATGAACTTGACAATCGCCATTTTGGATTTTGTCGTTCGCTTGTACGGTGGCTCTGAACTGTCAAAACACCTCTCAAAATGCTTGTTACGGAATGCGAAAAATGGAAAAAATCGAACCCGATCCGAATTTTTTTATGACGGACAAATATTTCGGAGGCATTGTGTGTAAACGTGATTGACATAACGTGAGGTCGTATTTATTTTTTAACGTGAGAAAATTTCGGACTCAGTGTGCAATGACCTTTAGACATCTGGATCATCTTGAAAAAGAAGACGGCTTACCAGAATTTGAGCGCATCCTTTGCTCTCGGGTCACCGAGTTGTCGCACACAGTGAAACGTGCAGAGAAAACTCTCCAAACACTGAAGACTGACCTGAAATCAGAGAAAAACAAAGTGATTTGCGCGCTATGAGACGAAGTGGATGAACTTGACAATCGCCATTTTGGATTTTGTCGTTCGCTTGTACGGTGGCTCTGAACTGTCAAAACACCTCTCAAAATGCTTGTTACAGATGCGAAAAATGGAAAAAATCAAACCCGATCCGAATTTTTTTTATGACGGACAAATATTTTGGAGGCATTGTGTGTAAACGTGATTGACATAACGTGAGGTCGTATTTATTTTTTAACGTGCGAAAATTTCGGACTCAGTGTGCAATGACCTTTAGACATCTGGATCATCTTGAAAAAGAAGACGGCTTACCAGAATTTGAGCGCATCCTTTGCTCTCGGGTCACCGAGTTGTCGCACACAGTGAAACGTGCAGAGAAAACTCTCCAAACACTGAAGACTGACCTGAAATCAGAGAAAAACAACAACATACATCTCTGTTATGAAGGAGATTTGATTTCACAGACGAATTAGATGTTTGCATTTTCTGAAGTATAGACACTTGGTTAGGAGTTTGATCAAACATATAACTTCTGAATGATGGTAAAAATAGGGCTGATTTAATTGAGCAAGCACCAGAAAAATGCTCTTGCAAGGCAGCTTTGTGCACTTTAGTAGTACATCAAATGAGCAATAAATGTATTATATTTCTACACAAACGTATCAAAATGAGACACGCATTGATTTTGGCCAGTTTTGATCAGCAAGTCTTTTCCTTCATTCAGTCGACCAGTGAGCTCTCAAAACACCCAAAGACGTCTCTGTTTCTCCATTTACTGGAACAGACACAGAATAATCACATTAAATGGAGCAACTTCCACTCATATGAGTGAGTAAGAGGTCAGACGCAGGAAAACGTACTACAGCTGCTGCATCTACATGAGTGTGGCTGTGCCTCAGATCACATACTACACATACTACCCAAAAGCAATAAAATAATATAAATAAATAAATAATAGATAGATAGATAGATAGATAGATAGATAAATACATTTATTGTTATTATTTATTTGTTTGTTTGTATTTTGGGTTAAAATATGACCCTTGATAAATTCTTAACTGGTTTTGTGAGGTTCATACATAGTAGTAGTAGCATTATGGATGAATCTTATGAAGTCTGTCAAGAACTTGTCAAGGGTCATATTTCAATCAATCAAATCAATCAATTAGGGCTGTGCTGTAATGAAGAAAAATGCGATACCTTGTTAAAAAAATGCGATATTCGATATGCGATACGATAAGTGTGTAAAATCTATTTAAATTATATTTTTAAATATTTAAAAATTAAATAACAAATTTGTTTCACATTCTTTCTTGGAAAAGAAAGAATCACTATAACTTCTGAAAGTGACCAGCAGTGTTTTAGCATTACATAAAAAGTAATGTCACAAATCAGAAAATTTCATTTTAACATCAATGTGAACATACAAACAAAAAAATGAATGACACTAATTTTATATCATTGTAACTTTGCTTTCCATACACTGTATGGATACTAATACCGTACTTCTTCATATACCACAGCAAAAACTATAGTCCGAGAAAGTTCAAACATGATTAAAGGCAAGTGAACAGTCAGTAAAAAAAAATAAAGAAAAATAAAAATAAATAAAGAAATACACAATTTACAAGCATAGATAAAATAAACAGTAGTATTCAGGTACAGAAATGTAATAATTAAGTGTAAAATAACACTGCATAGTGTTCACTGTATTAATTAAATTTAGATTAATCTTTGTTATAGCCGTTTTGTTGTTTGATTAACATTAGTGACATATTCAGCAGCACGTATTTATAGGCTGCTGTCCCTTTAAAACCGACTGCACGGATCCAGTATAATAATACACATCTGATTTCTATCTGAGCTGTTTACATTCATTTAAAACATAACCGACTGCGTTTACGAGAATGATCGTCGAGACGGGTACTATTGACATAATTCTGTGTGTTTGTGTCTGTTCAAACATAAGGAGGAGATGCGAAAGACGAATCAACTCTGTGTTCACGTGTCGTCTGAAACGTGTCTCTCTGTGTGTGCGTGCGCGCGCGCTTTGCACGTGTGCGGCAGAACTGAAGAGACCCTGTTCGAGATGCGGCTTGTGCGCGCACTTCAGGTGTGAGTCAGCAAGACGAGACGGCAAAGAGTTGTTTTCTGCAATTTATTGCACTTAACTCTTTTTAACGTCAAGCAATTCTCTGCTATGTGTGTCGAACTAAAACTTTGACCTTTTGCAACATTTTGATTAAAGTAGCCTATTATTAAAATTATAATGATATCGCACGCTGTTGCGATATGCATATTGCGATATTTCGATATATCGTGCAGCCCTACAATCAATCAATCAATCAAATAAATAAATAAATAGTATTCTTCATTCATTGTCATTATGATTATTTATTTATTGTTTAATTTATTTTTCACTATTGTGTTGAAAGACGACTCTTGACAAATTCTTGACAGATTTTTTTCATCCATATTATTATGGATAATAATCACATGATCTGTCAAGACAATCTGTCAAGATTTCTGAGAAAGGTCATATTTTAACATCATTATATATACAGTGGTGTGAAAAAGTGTTGGCCCCCTTCCTGTTTTTTTAATTTTTTGCATATTTGTCACACTTAAAAGATTCATTTCATCAAACTAATTTTAATATTACACAAAGATAATGCAAGTAAATATAAAATGCAGTTTTTAAATGATTATTTCTTTTATTAAGGGAAAAAGTTATATTAATAATACTACTAATAATAACCTTTTTTTTGCATTACTGTTAATGATGCATCATTTAAATGATAAAATACCTATACATCTGAAATCACAGGCATGTCTGGAACGTCTGATCTTCCCAGGATTTGCATTTGCAGACGACCGGTCACCTGACCCTTTTAACTAGTAACCGTGGGGGATGTGCGTTAATGCGGTCACAGGCTTGACAGCAGCTCTGACTGATCCTCCAGCTCTCAGACCGCACGCGCGCGTCTGCGGGAATCGCTTCACTAATCCACAGCTCCTACAAAATCATTTCATATGAACAAAACTGATAAAAAAACAGGTAACAATGGTTGCCTGAGATGCTTTGATCAATCCTTAAACTGCTGCACTGACATGCTTCATCACTTACAAACTCATCATTGAACTATTGAAATTATTAAGTTTGGGTTAATAATCATGGTAAAATATACAACCACATAGGGTTGCAAAGTAGGGATGCACCGATACCACTTTTTCCAGTACTCGCCCGATACAGATCCTTTTATTTTTGGTACTTGCCGATAACGAGTACCGATACCGATACTTTTATTGCATTTGTACATTTTTTAAATATTGGGTACAGAAACCAAAAGGGTATGTATAATGTTAGTTGGTTAACTTCACTTATCAAATAGATACAGTCAAACCAAAATTGATTCAGAAACCTTCAACATTTATCACATTATAACAGTTTATTCGCTATAGTTTAGAAAATGGTAATACAATATGACAAGAACCGTGTCAGAACAAATTCAGCTTGATAATGTTAGATAATTTTGATAGAAAGGTATGTAATAGATTGCAATCAACCAAAAATTATTCAGACAGCTGTTAGTATGACAGTATTTACACAACTATGAATACTTTGTCGGGCAACCTTTAGCCTTAATGATA
>NW_015505795.1:137282-138267 GCF_001515645.1 Sinocyclocheilus grahami | reverse complement strand
TGTCCAAGAACATGCCACGTCATATGTCAACCCCCTATAAATAAAATAAATAAATAAATAAATAAATAAAGGTGCGAATCTCATGAAACCTATCAAGAACTTAACCTAAACTTAACTTTCAAAAAACAATGATAGAATTAGCATTTTTAGATAAACTGTTCCCTTAAAATATTCTAAAATATCCCAAAATAGCAAGCCACAGACCACAAGCATCAGCCTATTGAAACAGTTTAACACACTTTAATCTAGTGTCCATACACTTTGTTAGTAGTATCAAAGGTTTTCAAGGCAGGGTTATTATAGGTGGCAGAGGTCATGACCTTCTGCAGGTTTCAGACACTCACCAGACAATCAGGGTCCAACTATCTGAATCAGAGCAGATGATGATGGACAGCGAGAGGCTGGAAACACGGGACACAGGAGAAAAAGAGACAGATGGGATGAGACGAACAGAAGATGAACATGACAGGAAAACTAAAATTAAACAGAAGGACAGAGAAACAGGAAAGCAATGAGGATGCAGCTCTAACTATTTTAAGAGAGAGAGAAGTTCATGCAGAATCAAATCAAGGTTCAATCTGTCTGAACAAACAGATCATAGGATGCAAAGTTCCTCTGCTCACAGGGATCTTTTACGGTCACTTAGGTTCCACATACAAATTTTTGAACCAATCACCTGAGCTGTAAATGTCATGTGACAAATCACTCTGTAGATGCAGGAAAATGAAGTCAACACTGAATGGCTCTCCGCTAGAACAAACACCGTCTCAAACCCTCACTATAGTGACTATCTTGAGCTATGACATCAAAAATAACAGACAGGAAAATGCACTTTTAACACTTCTAAGAGCCCTTCAAAACAAGTGCTTACATCTAGCAGCAGGTGCTGACTATTAAAGCTAACCAGCCTAATCTAAAACCCCGGAGACAAATGATCTACAAAAATCAGAGCATTAAAATATACACCAATAAACCACAGACTACA
>NW_015505795.1:135447-135884 GCF_001515645.1 Sinocyclocheilus grahami | reverse complement strand
ATTTAACAGATTGACGCACCGAAATAAAAAAAGATTAAGTGACGGAAGAGCGCGGTGCAACCGGCATTGGAGGATTAGATCAAAACATTACAAGAAAAGTTCAAGCTTGTGCAGCATGCAGAAAACAACTCAACCCTTAGTTTGCATGTACAGTAAAACAGAGCAGGGCTCATAAAATTTCTAAATCTCTAGTAGCCCTTCGGGCAGACATTCTTCAGATTTTGGTAGACCAAAATTAATTTAAGCAGCCCGAATAAAAAAAATTAAAAAAAAGACATCGACTGAACTTCACTTCGGACAAATCAGCATGATAAAAAATTTCAGTGATCGCTTTTTATCTTCAAATAACAAGGTCAAGAGAGTAGGGGTGCAACGGATCACAAAACCCACGTCTCGGATCATATTGCATTATCATATCAGATTTTGAGTAACAGATC
>NW_015505795.1:116195-131226 GCF_001515645.1 Sinocyclocheilus grahami | reverse complement strand
CGATAAGCAGAATCGGAATCGATAAAATTCAAATGATACCCAACCATACTGTTGTGTAACATTTTTTCCAGTCATAATTGTGAGTGACTGATCTAATTTGGTCTTTGTTTTATGATTAGCATCAGGAGGAGAATTTTGAGTTCCCCATTCCTCCAGGAACCAGGATGAAGGACTGCAGAAGTAAGACTAAACAACCTAGAGATGCCAGCCAAACAAACATGTACACACACGTTTACATGCCTGTCAGATGATTTCAGATGAGGGCTGAGCAGTATGATGTAAACACATACACAGTATGGCGGTAAAATCTGTACCACAATCGGTTCTTCTGACCACAAACTAACTCCCAGTGACAATACCTTGGCATAGCGACTTGTAAGAGCCAAACATATTTGCAATTATGCAAGAAAATACAGTGAATTTGTTTTCAAAAATGTTCAAAAGTAAGTTAATTTGGAGTAGAAACTAATTAAAGTTAACATCAAACACTGGTGAAGCTGCACACAAAAAAGACATTTAGGCTTACATAAATTAAACATTTAACATAAGAGTCAATGACTTTTCTGAACAACTAGTTAAAATGAGTCAGAGCAACCTCTAGTTTAAAAGAGTATCTATCACATCACAGCCAGCTGTAGAAACGTGACTCACCAGAGAGAAAGATGAATTATTCAAAGCGCTGAGTCAATTAACTAGTCCACTGAGCAAAATGTGCAATCTGGCAGTAAGTGGGGCGTTGTCGGAGAGTATAGATGTGAGGCTCACGCTAGATTTCACAAAAGCAGAAACGCAGGATGTTGAACCAAACGATTGCTTAAATGTGATTTAGAAATGCCAGTGGCAGATTTAAGGGTGAACTCGCATATTTAGCACTGCAGATGTAGATATAAACATCTCGAGCAGAGCAATACAGATGCATCAAAGGTTTGGACACACAGAATTTGTTTTGTCATGAGTCATAACTGATGGTTTTTCAAAAAAAGATCTGATGAGATCGGTCAGTTGATGCAAATATTAAAAACCCATGTTTCTGATTAACTCTGATGAACTGAGATGCTGGTGGAGGTTCATTGCACTCCACACCACAGGACATGTGACCCAAAATGAACCACAGGACACGTTAACCAAAGTAAATCACAGGACATGCTACCCAAGTAAATATCTTACGTATTGGCCAATCAGAATATCAGATTATCCCTATAATCTCCAGCCATTAATTCCAGTCTGGATCAAAATCCTGTCCCAACTAAAACACGTAGGATTTTAGTGACAAACGTTGTTGTATACTCATTAAAAAATGTCCATTTCAATGGTAAAATTATATTTAATAATCATTAAACATTAACAATTTAATATTTTTGGAATTTTTTGCAAAAATAAGGCCCTATTAAATGCTTTATTTTTTCAGAAATTGTTTGATATCTGATTTAAATTTTCTGGATTTAAGATTTAATAAAGACTAATAAAGCACTGAAATGAAGGCATAACGTTTTTAAAAGATGATTTCTTTAAGGTAATAAAATAAAACTTAATTCCTTTTATTTTCTGGCAAACAAAGCACTTAAAAACAGAGGTTTACTGTAATAAAACAAAGAAGAAAAACTCTTAATTTTTTTTCCTTAAATAAGGTTTTAATTATTATTATTATTATTATTATTATTATAGTTTGAGACATACATACAACTGTAGAATAGCCAAGTTCAAGTTAAGCCGAACTTACTTTGACAGGTTGTCGTGAAGAACTTCAAGCTTCTGTGTGCATTCATATTGAAATAGCTAGTCTTTTTTTTTTTTATATTCACAGACATTAGTCCATATTGTGATTTGATTAACTGTACAGCTCTACTTTTAATTTATTTCTCCAAAATTTGCCAAATTCTGTGACATTCTGCATTTATTCTAGAAAATCCATGATTCTTCGCATTCATGATTGTTTTTCGCATCATGGAAATCATAGGGGCCTAGAAATGTTGACAGAATTGTCACGTTCAGGTGAACTGTTCACTCTGTAAAGCTCAATGGGAAGAGCGTCTCTTGATGTCACTGGTGACATCTGATGGACAGACTTCACAGCGAGACCTGATTAAACTAGAAGATTTGTCAATCATGACTAGGGTTGGGTACTGAACTCAGTACTTTTAAGGGTACCGACTGAATTGCGTCGGTACTACCGAATACCGATTCACGTTAAATCAATTGGTGCCAAATTTTGGTACCTGAGAACGCATCTGGGCGCATACGCTACAGAGAGAGAAAGAGAGACCCTGCGACGTGAGGTCACCCCTGCAACTCGTTCAAACACGCAGGGCAAGCCGAAATGTTCTGAAGTGTGGTTACATTTCTAGGGCCATATGGTTTCTGCGAAAACACAGACAGATCACGGAGTCCATTCATAAAAACTTAATTTACTCTATAATGCGGAATGCCACGGAAGTCGTCAATTTGGGACGAATAAATCAAAAGTAGCCACTGCCACTTAATTCGAATCGTTAGTGTCTGTGAATATTAAAATGCAAAAAGACGGTTTAAATATAAATCCTGCATGTTCCTCTTGCCTCTGTATGTATGAATGATGGAAACACGGTTTTGTTTTCTACACAAATACTGAAGCACGCGTGATGCTCGCCATGATTTCTGGCCTCTGCGTCTCACTATATGACGGCATGAGCACAAAAACTTAATCTCCAGAGCTGATGTGAGAGTCACTTCGCGAGAATTTTACTGTTTCATTTGAGAAAACTAGCATCATCATACTGTATACACACAGAAACTTCATGACAACCTGTCAAAATAAAAGTACGATTTAACATGTAACAGAAATATATTACTCTTGTATTACTTATGTAAAGTATTATGTACATCTTTAAATATTCAATTTTCTATCAATTTTAAATAAAACAATTAATCAATTAATTAATCACGTAATTGTAGAAAAAAAGAATACAATTATTAGCCTATTAAAAAATCTTTTAAAGGAATATTCACACACAATTTTTCTTCCATGCATTAATTTCAAAAGTAAACCTCAGTTTAATTTTCATTTAATTTAAAATAAATGTTTAATGCATTCATTTGATTTTCAGAAAAATTAAAAAGAATTTCTGGGGAGAAAAAAAAAGAAAGAAAAAGTTTGTAGGGCCCTATTGTTCCAAATGTTGAAATTGAGACTTTTAGATTTATTTTTTCACTGAAATAAATGTTTTTGTAATTAGACAGAGTAAAGTACCAAAAAAAAGGTACCGTTGGGTACCAAAATTCAGGTACCGATACCGGTACCGTGTTAAAATGTGAACGATACCAAACCCTAATCATGACACTGCGTCTGCACTTCATGAGAAAATGCAACAATCTCAAGTAATCTAACGCTATTTCATCTGGACTCTTCACATAAACATTAGACAACCTCATGAAACCTATGAACAACTACAAATGAAAATAAAGCAAACATATTAAGTAGAGGTGCTCCGATTGATCGGCTACCGATCACAATCGGCCGATAATCGCTTTGGGATGATTGATCGGCGGTCTCTAAAAAGGCCGATCTCATAAAACTGATCTCAAGCTGATGACGCTGATGATGCTTGCCGTCACAATCTCAAGCTGATGATGCTTGCCATCACGTGAGAGGTTTGGCATGACATGCAGCAGCGCCGTCTCAGTCTCTGTCCGGCACGGGTGAAATAATTATAATGCTTTAGGTGAGGTACAATTCATATTTCTTCATTAAATAAAGTCATTTGAAAAAGTTTCTGTGAGACAATTTCACAAACAGCGTGAGTGAATCATCGCGCGCGCTCTTTCTCTCTCAAAATGCAAATGTCTTCAAAATCACATCGCGTCTGCACTATAAGTGAGCTGCATGCTGCACAGTTGACACAGGAATTGTCACTTGCACTATCGAGGCAGTGTCGCATCGTCACTAAAGTTTATAAATTGCATTTTTTTCTTTTTAATTCTTGCCAGTGTTTAAACCATTCAGCGCTCGCGTGCTCTCCTGGAGCGCACACACATAATGCTAGGTTCATATTACTTTGTTTGTAGTGCGTATGTGGTGCGTATTTTTTCCGTGCTCATGTTAACGGATTAAAGCGTTCACACTGCACACACGGTTGCGGTCCGGCAGTGCGTTCAGGAGCGGTGCGTCTGCAGCAGTGCAGAGATTGTTTCCGCACCGAGTCTATGTTTGCTGCGCTGCAAGCGCTGAATTAAAGTAACAGCGCATTGTTTGAGGTAAATATGATCATGCATTGACACAAAAATTTAGTAATTACACCATAAATGCATATAATTCAAGTCTACTGTGTTTCACAGTCAACACATAGGCTATGGCTTTTTGGCTAGGTTTAATGGAAAAGAGCACTTTTAGATAAACAAGGCAATAATTTTAAAGTTCTTAAAGTTATTAATTAAAGTTCTTTATGAACCGCAGGATTGCTTGTAATAAAGATTTTATTAAAAAGAAAAGGCAGTAGAGCTGACAGCTGACTAGCTGACTAAAAATCATTGAATAATTGATGAAAGATTGTATTACTGTACTGTGTAAAAAAAGAATCACAATATTGAAAGCCTTTTAAGTAACATTTGGATTTAAAATCAAAATAATGAATAAATGTTATGTTTGTGGTAAACAGCCACAGATCAGGAGCAGACTCTTGTGTGAAAGCACAGTCCGTGCTGCTTCTGTACCACACATATGGACTACATACGCACTGCAAACGGAGTATGTGTGAACCTCACATACAGCTCACAAAATCAGGCTTGCGCAGTGCAAGAATTGTGCAACAATAGCACGAATGTAAAAACTAAAATACAGTGCATGATCAAACATTACGAGAGATAAATATAGATTTTTGAAAAATGGCTAAAAAAATGCCCCCCTCAAACGAAAAAAAAAAATCCTCACAAGAGTCACTTAAGAGAAGAATTCATTTTCAAAAATGAAATTCAGACCCTGAATAAATGTCTAAAAATCTAGATTGGATCATTAAGAGAAGAATTCATTTTCAAAAATGAAATACAGGCCCTGAATAAATGTCTAAAAATCTAGATTGGATCATCACTACAAATAATTCTACATGATAAAAAAAGGCTTTAAAAAGATCGGTATTAGTGATCGGATCGGCAGATACTGCTTTCTGTGATCGGCAATCGGTGATCGGCCTCAAAAATCCTGATCGGAGCACTCCTAATATTAAGCAACTTACCAAAACTCAACCAATGTCTTCAGCGAACAAATCTTGAGGAAAATAAAAACACTCCTCGGGCATGCAAAAGAATCGCTACTCACACAGACATAAAAAGCAGCAAGACGCGAAAGCAGCGAGCATCCTGTCAGCGAACAACATCCCCCTTATCAAATCTAAAATCATCTCACGCAAACCTCAACTGATTTAAAGCAACACTGACATGTTGAAAGTCTCTTCCAATGAAACACCAGCCCATATAATGCAATGGAAAAGCGAGTGGTTTGTGTAACACATCAAGATAACGGCTGACCTTTTTCTTCAGGTTTCAGTTTAACCAAACACATTTTCATGACACACTCAGCATTGTTCAAATCTGAACTTTCAGATCTAAAGGCCCACTTAAACCAAAGACAATAACTATACAAAAATCTATAACTATAAAGGTATAGCTAATTAAAACGATAATAGCTATAACTATAGTCATTCTATTTCTATGAGAACAGGGAAGGCCGTACCACAGCTATCACAATACACAAAATCACAATATCACTGAAATTACTTTCAGAATGATTATTTTCTAGATGATGAACAATAAAAACATCTGACAGCAAATCAAAATCCATCTGCCTTTAGAGAGCTTGAGCATTTATAGTGGCAAATGACAAAAAAAAAACCCTGCAGCATGCTTTTTATTTATAATAAACTAGGGATGTAACGATTAATCACGAGCCGGTTGAAAATCAATTTAAATATGTGACGATTCAAATCGGTTGAGATGCTAAACAAATCGCGATTCAATTAGGGGTAGGAGTTTATATGATTGTATGTCTGAGGGGAACTTACTGTCTTTCGATGGTATTTTTATTTTCCTCTTGCCTCTGTATAATGCACATCAGGGCTCCAGACTCATTCTTCCCACTGGTCGCTCTTTTGCAACTAACTTTCTCAGCTGGTTGCACGAGCATGATTTGGTCGCAAGATTTTTATTTTTTTTTGTGCTACAACATGGATTATTCAATGCGTGCTGATGAACTTTTATCATAGTTATACGGAAATGAAAGTTGTTAACATTCAACCCATTCTTTATCATCAGTAGTATTATTTGTAATTTGAATTTTGTGAATGGGTTTCTCTTTTGCTTCGGATGAAAGCTTCGGATGCTTTCACTTTCGAATTCGTGATCTTGTGGTCACTGGTTTGCTTACATACATCTACACACCTTTCATTTTTTAAGACAAAAACAAAAGATGGATTCATTGTTATTCTTAATTAAAAAGCACAACAACAATAAATCAGTAAGATACAATGACAAACTAGTTTACAAAACGTTTAACAAAAATGAATAAGATGAGGCATGGCACACACCACATGCTGTATTATATACCGACTAATAAATACCAGAACGTTTAGCAAACACTGAGGAATCAAATAAATAAAAGAGAGCCTCCATAGTGTAATGTGAGGTAAACAGCAAAGATAAGTTTTTCAAAAATGAAAACAAAAAGAAAAGCAAAACTAAGAGTGACAGTGCTTGCATGTTTTTCCCCCCACACAAGAATACCAGCATGTTCACCTTCTCTGGTTTAAGAAGCGGTCTTTTACTTGACTTTCGCTTGAAAACTATCCATCGTTTCCTCAATATGTGCGTTATTTTAGTTTGCCCTTTGATGTTTCTCATATGCTACAGAAATTGTAGCGCTTATGAGTTGACCAACGCGGTGGTCACGCCAGTGCGACCACACACAAAATGTAGTCGCACAGGCAGAAAAAATGGTCGCAGTCTGGAGCCCTGCATATTAAAGTTCATAATGTCAGCTTTGCTTTGTTTACAGCGGAAACCAAGAAAACGCTTTAAGCGCCACCTGCTGGCAGAGAGTGAATCTGCGTCTCATTCAGCTCATCCGCTGTGTGTTTCATGCAGATATTTTTATGCAGTTTCACAAAACTGAAGTCAAACCATTCTGTTTTTGCTTCAAATTTCGAAATTATACAATCTAATTTAGATTCAAAACTGCTCATGTTGCATGCATGCATGCAGCATCTTTGTTTGGATCGTGATTAAAATGCCGTGGTTGCCTCTAATTATAAATGGAAAGAGCACAGACAAAGCCTTATTTTGTTTATATAAAGAGATTTATTTTATTTGTGTTATTTATTTGATTTGGGGCTTGTTTTAAAATTTCAATTTAGTTTTGTTATTTACATTTACATTATATGGTATGGATGCTAACGTAGTTACGTTCTTGGTGTGAATGGGCTTTAACTCTAGAACTTATCTCCATCTCATACAAAGGCTCAAACAGGTTGATTTTACTTCTGGTTCATCTATTACACTGGAAATGGAAGGTCAAACACATTGCATTATGGGATACAGTTTCCAGTATAGTGTGCTTTGGCTGTTGTTTATTACACAAGCAAATGTATTAGGTCATATGTGCATAGACAAATCTATGCACATACAAACTATATAAAGCAATAATAGCATGTGTAGGTATGCAATTGTGCCGTTTCAAAAATAACCATACTTAATTTCAGTAACCTAAAAAAGTTCAACTCCATCCCATGAATTTAAATGAGCAGTTTACCAGATGGACGGCAATAAATAATTTGATAGAACCTGGATAAACGAATGGAAACTAGGGAGGGAGACCCAGTTGTCAGACAGTGTTTACTAGTCACTGGCGATGAGAAGAACAGTCATAGCGGTGAAATTATATTGCAGGAAACTGAAAGTGTGAAGCGCACAGCCACAAATACACATGAACAGAAACATACCCACACGCTTACATAAATATCAAGACAAGGAGACCCTCTAACAGTGGTGTACAGTGTGATGAAGACACAGAAATGTTGAGGCGGGGCTATACGGTTGTCCTATACAGTATCTAAATACTATATTGTAGTGGTAGATTACAGAAATTACACACTTCAAACCTCTAACTAGTCCAAATTTACATTGCAAAGGTGGCACAGAAGCCACCTCTGAGCAGCATTAACCCTCTGGAGTCTGAGGGGGTTTTGGGTCCCTGGAGAAGTTTTGACATGCCCGGACATTTGTGTTTTTTTCAGAATCTTAAAAACATTTGAATGGCTAAAGCACAAACTGGGCTACAATAATATGTGAGCAGCGTGATTGTACATGTTTGTGTTTTTGAGAAAACAACATTTATGCGTGGTTAGTGAAAAACTAACATTTTTAAGTCACTGAAAGACCATAAAACACATACAGAACATTTGTTCACACGACTTTTGAGGACTGGATGTGGAAGACTAGAGTTTTTGCTACAAAATGATTTGAAAATCATCCTGTTCACTCATTCAAAAAAAAAAAAAAAAAAAAAAACATTTTACTGATTAACCTTTTGTAAGACATGTTTTGTTAGAAAGGCCATATGTGAGGGAGTGACAATGACCATGAATATTTAGTGATTCACACCTGAGAGACAAAGGGCCTCCCATAATGAGCCATCAGCCAGTAATGTGTCTGTGAAGCAGGTAAGAAAGAGTGTGAGGGGAGTACAAATTTTATTTACAACACAGTAGGGCTGGGTAAAAAAATATATATTATTAATCGATTCTCATTTTTACGGAACGATATCGATTCTTAAATCCCAAGAATCGATTAGTCTAGCTTGTTTTCAGTTAATGGACGGAACATTGAAGGGCACTTCCCATCCAATACATCGCAATAAGCATTGTGCGTTGGTACTTTTAATAAGAAACCAAGTCTCAGATTTCAAATTCTGTCTATTGTATTGCAGTATTTAAACAATAAATGCAGTTTTGGCGCTGTTTAATGTGGAGTGACAGATCGCTGTAGCACATAGCGCAAGTGAACCGATCATCTCCTTCACATTAATACCAGTTTCAGCACAAAATAAACATGACTAAACATCCGAAGGCAAGTTAAAAGAGAGTACAACTTTACAATCCGTATCCTGTCTCATGTGATCGCTCAATCAGTGTTTCAGCTGTGCAAAGACGTCAATATAACGGCTTGTAAACAATGTCATGCAACGTCATATTTACCTCAGAAAAAAACATATTTGGTGACCATAAACTCATTAGTAAAATAAACTGTAGAGAGGGGCATTTTGCTTAATATATGCACCATATAACTTATCATTATAATTTTTTTACTGTCCTTCAATGTTTAATTTATGTTTGAATAAATCCATACATTTTTAATGACAGTCACCATTTAAATGTTTATATTTTAAAAAAACGAATTGAAGTAGAAATATTATTATGTAATTGTAACTTTTAATGAAGTTTTTTAAATAGTGTAATTTTAGCAGTTGTATAGCTTACAAATCAGTCAATTTAAACCTTCAATATGATAGTAATGTAGTACCAAATGACTCTCATGTATATTTTACAGCATTAGTTGAGAGATTTTTTTTTCCTTGAGAAAATTTGGCAAGTACTATACATGATATATATCCAAAATAATCGATATTGAATCGAATCAAATTGGTAATCGAAACAAATCGCAAGCTTGTGAATTAGAATCGAATCGAATTGTGAAATTTGTGTCAAAACCCAGCCCTACAACACAGTATAATCAAAATATAGGCCTACACGGTGAAGGTCAAGGACACATTTTTGCACATGCTGATCTAAACACGGAGACTTTAACAGGAATTATAGTTTGTGAAAAGTCTAACTAGTAAAATGTGTACAAGTTACGTCACAATAACAACTAACACAAGTAGTCCTATTCATGTAAATGTGACGCGTCATTCTTCTTCTGAGGTAAATTCTGGATTATTCCTCTCAGTGCGTCGTCTTCCAAAAACAAAAAGTAGCAGAGATGAATTTCACATTTGTTTACGGAGGTGATGTGGGCGTTTACATGTTTGCGTGTCTCACGTGGACGACTGTAATATCAAAAGCAGAGCCGCTCGTGGCGAGTATTCGCTGAGATTCAGGTTGTTTTATTTATGTGTCTGTGATGATACTTCACAGAGACCGAGACGGCAGAGAGTGCATCCTGTTTGCTTTCTTTATTTTACAAAAACACATCGTTTTGATATTATTATGACTATACACAAATAAAAGTAGACCCTTTTGCAGTTTCCAACAATTCCTTATTCTTATCTGTATGATCAAAAACGAGGTATTTTTAGTTCTTTTCATGGTCATCAAGAAAAAACGAGACAGACCGCACCGGTGCGGGCTTCGACCCCAGAGGGTTAAACAGTCTGTGTCACAGACACCTAAATGCCACCTCTAAAGCGCTTCTGTGAAGTGTACATTCGGCACAGAGACTCATCCTCGGATGTCTCATGTTTAAGTTCAGGATTCAGTAAGCAGAAAGTCTGTAGAAAAAAAACTTCACAGTTCAATCTCAAAACCTAGTTAAGCCTGGTTGACAGGCTATTAACCATTTAATCTACTCCACCCAAACATCCAGAAGGGCTTTGACAGGTCAATCTGGATGTGTTTTAGCTTCTTGGGCTAAACAATCCGACTAAAGCAAAGTGAACTTTCACGAACATCCACCGTCTATCAAAATTAATTACAAAAATCTGATCTTGGCCTAAATGCACTGATGGCAATCAAGAACTGTCAAATCTGATTATTTTGACACTTTGCTTGTGCATCTTATAATAAAATCAGGCATGAATTCAGTTAACTGTTAATCACACGCCAACCTAGCAAAGTACAGTGAGAATCAAACCAACAGTCAACATAATCTGAACTATTCTTGGCAGGCGCTCCACGACAGCTGCTCTCAGAAGACACGGATAAGACAAATATGATTAAGAAGTGCTTAAGCTGGCTATCTCTATGTAAATATCAAAGTATTTATATCTATGCGTGTTCTGCTAATTGTTTCTTGCCGTGTGATTTTAAAAAGCTTAAATCATAGATGTAAATGATTTATAAACCTGACCATTGTAGTACCATTGTGTTTTGGACATGTACCATGGTTATACCACAGGATTCTTTTAAATGATCAGTGAACACCATGAAAATCCATGGTAATTAATTATTCAGTACCATGGTTTATATCAAAGTACCATGGTATTGGCATTGGTATTACAAACTCATACAATCACTATACCATCGTAACATCACAACACTACTTTAAAAGGGAGTCCAGGGTGGTTGGTTGTAACTCAAGATTCAACTGGAAATGTTAAACCTACAGCTCAAGATCTAGTAAAAATCAGAACTAGTCAATTTGTTTGTCTACTAACCCAAAACAAAATAGTATATCTACAGATCTAGTGCATTAAATCTAGTAAATATGTCTAGCAACCCAGAACACCCTAGTAAATCTACAGATCTAGAGCTAGTAAACCAGAACTAGTTAATCTGTTTGTCTAATAACCCAGAACACCTGAGTAAATGTACAGATTTAGATATAGTAAATCAGAACTAATAAAGCTGTCTATATACAGTATAGTAACTCAGAACATTCTAGTAATTATACAGGTCAAGAGCTAGTAAATCAGAACTAGTCAATTTGTTTGTCTAGTCACCCAAAACAAAAAATTGTAAATCTACAGGTCTAGTAAATCAAATCTAGTATTTTTTGCTAGTAAGCCAGATCTCCCTAGTAAATCTACAGATCTAGGCCTACTAACTCAGAACTGGTAAATTAGTCTCTCTAGAAACCCAGAACATCCTAGTAAATCAACAGATCTAGAGCTAGTAAACCAGAACTAGTTGATCTAATAAATAATATGTAAATGATATGATCACTGATCATAACCTAGATGTGCTGTTTGACAGAAACCTGGCTAAAACCTGATGACTACATTATTTTAAACGAGTCTACCCCCCAAGATTACTGTTATAAACATGAGTCACGTCCAAAAGGTAAAGGAGGAGGTGTTGCTACTATTTTCAGTATTTCTCAGAGGGAGGGCTTCAAGTATAACTCGTTTGAAGTAATGGTGCTTCATATAACATTATCCAGAGGAACAAGTGTTAATGATAAATCCTCTGTGATGTATGTACTGGCTACTGTATACAGGCCACCAGGGCACCATACAGACTTTATTAAAGAATTTGCTGATTTTATATCCGAGTTGGAGCTGGCTGCAGATAAAGTTTTAACCATATTTTCTACTGATTGAGAGGAAATACTGCAGTATATTGTCTTAGAATGCCCTATTTTACCGTCATGATGAGTGAATATTGTCAAAAAATACCACACTAAATAGTGACTAAACACGACCCCTTTTAGTACACTGCACAGAACAGACGCCGAGAGAGGTGACACTTCTCCGGGAAAGTCAGACTCGCGGTCACGGGACAGCACTGGAGAAATCTTCCAACTGAACCATAGCTAAGCTTTATCCAAAAAATTCGCTAGGTTTGTCAGTATTGAAGTAATGGTGCTTCATATAACATTATCCAGAGGAACAAGTGTTAATGATAAATCCTCTGTGATGTATGTACTGGCTACTGTATACAGGCCACCAGGGCACCATACAGACTTTATTAAAGAATTTGCTGATTTTATATCCGAGTTGGAGCTGGCTGCAGATAAAGTTTTAACCATATTTTCTACTGATTGAGAGGAAATACTGCAGTATATTGTCTTAGAATGCCCTATTTTACCGTCATGATGAGTGAATATTGTCAAAAAATACCACACTAAATAATAACTAAACACGAACCCTTTTAATACATGTTAACCAGGAGTCACTCTCATTTATAATCGCGGCATCATCTGATAAAATCAACATGCATCTACACTAAAGAGCGGCTATGCGGTTGTTTTGGCAATCTTACTTTTTTGTCTCATGCAGCGCACTGCCTGCGTCTGAGTAACAAACTAAAAAAAACAACAAACAAAAAAAGTGCATGTGATATTAACAGACGAACTACGCTCATATTTATAATTCCAAACAATCAGTAAGCGACAGGTGCTAGGAAACGCTGTTTTGTACTCATTTATTGAGGAGTCGGCTGCGGTGCTTCTCTGCCGCTCGCAGCGGGCGCTGGATATTTGTGGAGGTCAGTGTGGATATTGTGGATGAGTTCTTCTGTGTCATCACGTTCTGTTAGTTCTACAGCTTCAGTTTCTGAACTTTCACGCTTAGTAACACATGCAGCTGTTCCCTCACCACAGAGCAACAGTGAAAAGGGACCCGTTTCACGTTGTCGCGTTCCGAACGTTGTTTAAACGACATACACCGGTATTTTAAAAATTCATATCATAACAAAATTAAACACCGGTACTCGGTATGAACTAGGGATGTGCGCAACGACTAATTTGACTGACGTTTAAACGAAAGTTTTCTATCTGACTAGTCTAAAAGCAAGAAACCCCCTAAAGATGGTAAGAAAAAAAAACCTCTGTGCGTGCGTGTAGCATATATAATAGCCTACATTTGAAATACTTAATCTATGAATCACACTGTCAAATCCCTCAATGAATTCCGCTTGCCGCACACTTGCCTCGCGTTATCATCATTTCATTTCAGGCGGTCGTTAAAAAAAAAATAAAGAAGAGTATACACTCAACGTCGGCCAAAGCATAGCTTATTCAATCAGCTGGGGAAATGCAGAACAATGGAAAATCAATCAATAGCCTGACATCTTAATCTTCATATAACGTTAGCCAACATATTAAAACAAGTCAAAAACAATAGGAAGGTTTATCAAGAAATAGCATTAAAACGGCTTTTAAAAACGTACTTCGTGTAGGCTATATCGTTTCCTTCTAATTCAAAATAATCCCACACCTTCTCGTCTTTCGTATGGTCATTTTTGAACTCACCGCAACTGACACGAAGAAAACGCATGTGAGGTCTGAGCTCTGAGGTAAAAATGTCATTTCCGCCCAGATAAACTTTTAAAAATAATGTATTATTTTCATACGTTTTATTTTAACTTGTTATTTAAAATGTTTTAAATGCAATGTTAAAATGACGGTAATTTGAATGATAAAATCAAGGTTAGTTTTTTCTTTTTTTTTGTCTGTCGTGTAATCGACTATTGTTTTCAGTGTCAACTAGTAGGAGCTGTACCGTTTAGTCGACTAGTATGAACCGGTATACCGCCCAGCACTAATACATATACCTATATGTATAACAGTTAGCCTAGTTGTAATCTGATCTTCTAATCTGACTGGACAAGAGACTTCGGCCAGTTGCCGATCGCGCATTATAAGCAAAAACCGGCCGGTTCCGATTTAAGACCGGTCAACCGGTGCATCCCTACCGTATATGCTTATTATAATTAATTTCACAAAAACTTTAAATAATTAGACAGACTATGAGGCAAACTGATTTATTTCTTTTATTTTATTTATTTATTAACTCACGTTAATGTGACATTTGAGACTGCCGCTCTGAAATGATGATATCCAGATGCGGTGGAATTCGGGAAAGGGTGAATCCAGTGAATCCATATTTAACATAGTCTGGGTTGTACTTGCGTTGTTTACATTTTGCTGCCTTTGAAGTGGAAGGAGTTTTTGAATCTTCTGCTTTTTTCTTTTAAAAAACGGATGCATTTTCTCAAGCTAACAGGCCGTGGCTGTGTATAGTAGGTCTGGCATAGCAATGCATTGCAATCTCCTGCGCCGTCGTTACCAAGCAACGGGGTAAACAGCTGCTAGCGTGTGTAACATTACGTAAAGAGCGTAGGACCTTGTCCAATAAGAGACGTTCGCGGCAGCGATAAATTGTTGTGATAGGACAGTTTAGAAAGTTACGGCAATAATGACTCAACATGCGACATTTGAAAATACGATTCGTTGGAGGTCACTGTTTCAATGAGCCTTTTGGGAAGTGCACTTACTGTGCCGGTGTAACACCGAGAACACAGAGAAAGTCTTGCGACCCCCTACGGAATGATCCTCGACCCACTAGTGACCT
>NW_015505795.1:111186-116028 GCF_001515645.1 Sinocyclocheilus grahami | reverse complement strand
CATAACACCCAATGTACTTGCTACATTGTTAGAAGAATGGCATCTACGCTAGGGCTGTGACGGTCGCCGTGACAACCGCGTCACCTTGTCTACTGCCACTGGCAGTAGTGCACGTGACGTCACGCACTCTATAACAAGCATAACACAAAGTTGTGTATACATGTGTAGTAACAGTAATAGTTGCAAATTGTTTTATTTAGACTATAAGTCTATGGTAACTCACAAATTACCTCAAACGCCATACACAGCGTTTCCTTTAAATTGGCAGGTTTGTGAAATAATTTGTGGAGGGAAATTGCACATAGTTTGGGCAATTGTTTGTTTACTGTTTACATGTTTATTTACTGTTCAAGCCGATCTACTGCGCATGTGTGGAACACATCTGCCGAGTGCACTACCAGCGAACACTTTCGGCAGTATAAATAAAAGCAGTCCGCGTCCGCGCTGTCAGTGTACGCGTCCAAACTGCGCATGCGAAAATTCTTACACAGGCTTTTGATGAGTGAGTCAGTGCTGGGCTGCTCCAGGACAGTTTTGAAAACCATTTCAGAGACATGTTCTTAAACGTGACTCATATAAAATATAATATATTACATGCATGCACAGTTTTAAGAAAGCTTTAATCACCTTTTTGGTAACTTCATGACTTAACTGACCACGACATTGCATGCACGTAGTTTATTTCGCGCTTTGATATGAAAGGATACAGGCTACAGCGCGCCGGCGCCTTTGAGCGTGCAATTGAAGAGCATGCGCTGTGAGCACAGTACCGTTTCCGCGCTCGTTTGACTCACGCCTAGCGCTGAAGTGAAGAGGAGCGCGCGTCTGAAACGTCTCCCGTTCCCAGTCGTTCTGCAACTGAATAAATGCACTTCTTGTCAAGAGAAAAAGTGACAGAAGCAGCAGCCGGGACAAGACCACAGGAACCAGTTGAGTCCTCTGCACAATGTGACATTGCTGCAGCCTGGAATTGAACTGCTGGTTTCGTCTCTGGCCAGAGGAGAACTGGTTTCTCCCAAGGTTTATTTTCTCCATTCTGTCACCGATGGAGTTTCGGTTCCTTGCCGCTGCTTAGTTGGGGACACTTAAATTCCAGCGATATCGTCGACTTGATTGCACAGACACTATTTAAACTGAACTGAGCTGGACATGGCATCACTGAATTCAATGATGAACTGCCTCTAACTGAAAACTGAGTGTTCACTATTATCATTTTGCATTATTGACACACTATTTTCCTAATTAATGCTGTACAGTTGCTTTGACACAATCTGTATTGTTAAAAGCGCTACATAAATAAAGGTGACTTGACTTGTTTGTCTAGAAACCCTGAACACCCCAGTAAGTCTACAGCTGTAGATCTAGTAAATCGAAACGATTTAATCGGTTTGTCTAGTAGTAACCCTACTAGTAAGTCTACAGATTTAGATCTAGTAATAAAGAGTGATTCTGTATGTCTAATAATATCCCAGAACACCCCAGTAAGTGTACGGATTTAGATCTAGTAAATCAGAGCTAATAAAGCGGTCTACATCTAGTAAATCTACAGATCTAAATCTATTAAACCAGAACTAGTTGATCTGTTTGTCTAATAATAACAACCCAGAACACCCTAGTTAGTCTACAGATGTAGATCTAACGTTAGTTATTCTAAAACGGTAACGTTAAATCTGTTTGTCTAGTAACGGAGGTAAATATACAGATCTAGATCTAGTCAAATCAGAACTAGGTAATCTGTTTGTCTAGTAACTAAACCAGAACACCTTTGCAAAACACACAGCTTTCAAACTTAAGGTTTTTTCCCAACTTCCAAGCAAATCTTTGACAAGCCCACATACAAAGTTTGCTCATCGTCTAATAAGTTAGTATCTAAGTTAGCTCTCCCGGCTCACCTGCAGATCTGCGCCCTGCGCGCGGCAGTCCGTGTAGTTCTCCCAGGCCTGGGACAGATCAGCCGGGTGTGAGCTGGCCATGTCCAGCTGACCGCCACCGGCTCCGGTTCATCCACAGCAGCGACCGAAGCTCTAAAATCCAGCGGTGAAGCCCGAGCTGTGTGAGCGGCAACGGCACATCATTTCATTAGGCGTCCATCCGGATTAACGTTAGGAGATGTGAAGTCCGTTAAAACCGTTACTGCCTACAGAGATCTAACGTTAGTTATTCTGAAACGGTAACGTTAAATCTGTTTGTCTAGTAACGGAGGTAAATATACAGATCTAGATCTAGTCAAATCAGAACTAGGTAATCTGTTTGTCTAGTAACTAAACCAGAACACCTTTGCAAAACACACAGCTTTCAAACTTAAGGTTTTTTCCCAACTTCCAAGCAAATCTTTGTCAAGCCCACATACAAAGTTTGCTCATCGTCTAATAAGTTAGTATCTAAGTTAGCTCTCCCGGCTCACCTGCAGATCTGCGCCCTGCGCGCGGCAGTCCGTGTAGTTCTCCCAGGCCTGGGACAGATCAGCCGGGTGTGAGCTGGCCATGTCCAGCTGACCGCCACCGGCTCCGGTTCATCCACAGCAGCGACCGAAGCTCTAAAATCCAGCGGTGAAGCCCGAGCTGTGTGAGCGGCAACGGCACATCATTTCATTAGGCGTCCATCCGGATTAACGTTAGGAGATGTGAAGTCCGTTAAAACCGTTACTGCCTACAGAGACGAAATAGAACTTTTGAATTCACGACTGGCGCGAATTGGGCTCTGCACTGCATCTGTTCGCATTCAAGTCCGTTTATACCCGTCTGGCTGATTGCAAAAGCAGACAAATTAAGCATTAATATTAATGTAACGCTTAGCGTTGAATACAAGTTGGGGCTTATATTAGCTTCGGCGTCAACATTAGCGTGAATGAACCAGTCGAAATGCAATAACTACAAAAATTGCTTCGTATTTACAGACAGAGCCTGAATCTGGATCATTTCACGCAGACGCAGAATCTCCTGCCGCACAGCTTAGGCTAACACTCGTTGATTTAGTTATGCCAACTATGAGATAACACCAGGCATGTTTAATCACCATATCGATATGATACATCTGAAACGCAAGTTCTGAGGTCTAAAAACAATGACATTTTACGTACCTCGTCTCCGGTCTTCCTTCTAACGTGTACACAAGCAATTTAGAAGGAAAAAATGGCATGCAAAACAGTACAGGAAATAACGCCCACAAAACAGATTCTTTGATGAATAGAAAGTTCAAAAGAACAGTATTTATTTGAAACAGAATTTTTTTAAATATTACATTTCTATTATAAATGCATTTACTGTCACTTTTGATCAAAAGTATGAATTATATTATCATTATTAATTAAATAATAATTAATAATAGCGTATTGGAATGATCTCTGAAGTATCTTGTGACACTGACTGAAGACTGGAGTAATGATGCTGAAAATTCAGCTTTGATCACAGGAATAAATTACATTGTACAATATATTCACATAAAAAAAGTTATTTTGAAATTTATGAAAATAAAGCATGTTTTCCTCCCAAATTCTCCCTACTGTAATGCATCCTGTCCTTTTACATGTCAGTTGTTTGTGTACTGTTTATTATTACAAATTGCTATAATAAGCTCCATTGTGACTCTCCACTAACAGAGAGCAAAAGGCTGTAGGAAGATCAGAGAGAGACACAGACGGCCCGTGAAATCACACACAGCTGCCACAAGCCTTGAAACAGGCCTCTTGACCCGACCTCTGCACAGCAAACACATTCAGGGTTAAAGCGCCAAATCAGTGCATGCTGCTGCTGAGGGAACCGGCGCTAGCACACAGACATATCAAGGCCTCAAAAGAGCAGAGAGCTGTTGAGCGCACAGGTTTAGACTGAACCTTGACCTTGCTTTCCCATCCTAAACCACAACCGAACAACACGATCAAGACCAGGTGAAATCAGCGGAGTTAAACTGCATTTTCTGTGCAGACTGAACCCAACAGTTGTTATTCCTATTATTCTGTTATAAAACACTACCATTCAAAAATCTGCAGTCAGTATGATTTTTTTTATAGAAATGAATACTTTTATTCATTAAGAATGCATTTAGTTGATCAAAAGTGAATTATAAAAGATTTCTATTTTGATTTATAATCATCAGAAATGTGTCTCGAGCAGTAAATCAGCATATTAGAATGATTTCTGAAGATCATGTGACACTGAAGACTGGAGTAATGATGCTGAAAATACAGCGCTGCATCACAGAAATAAATGACATTTTCACAGATATTCACATAGAAAATAGCTATTTTAAATTGTAATAATATTTCACATTTTTTACTGGATTTTTGATCAAATAAATGCAGCCTTGGTGAGCAAAAGAGACTTCTTTCAAAACATCTGAAGGGCCTGTCACTCAATAAAAGCGTGATGTTGTTTAAAGGGTCCTATTATGCTCTTTTACAAAGTCTTGATTTTGTTTTGGGGGTGCACTAGAACAGGCTCTCATACTAAGTTGTTCGAAAAACACATTATTTTTCACATATTTTACATTATTACAACACCTCTCTCCTCAGTCTGGCATGAACGGCTCGAATAGTTCCTGTATCAAATGAAGGCCCGCCTTCTGAAATACGAAATGTGCTGTGATTGGTGAGCTGGGCCGGTGTGTGTTGTGATTGGCTAGCTGGGTCGGCGCGTGCTGTGATTGGCTAGCTGGGTCGGCGTGTGCTGTGATCGGTTAGCTGGGCCGGTGTGTGTTGTGATCGGTTAGCTGGGTCGGCGCGTGATGTGATCGGCTAGCTGGGTCGGCGTGTGCTGTGATCGGCTAGCTGGGCCGGCGCGTGTTGTGATCGGTTAGCTAGGGCGGCGCGGGTTGGGATTGGTTAGCTGGGCCAGGGTGTGCTGG
>NW_015505795.1:109623-109975 GCF_001515645.1 Sinocyclocheilus grahami | reverse complement strand
GCGCGTGTTGTTATTGGTTAGCTGGGCCGGTGTGTGCTGTGATTGGTTAGCTGGGCCGGCGTGTGTTGTGATTGGTTAGCTGGGTCGGCGCGTGCTGTGATTGGTTAGCTGGGTCGGCGCGTGCTGTGATTGGTTAGCTGGGTCGGCGCGTGCTGTGATTGGTTAGCTGGGTCGGCGCGTGCTGTGATTGGTTAGCTGGGTCGGCGTGTGTTGTGATTGGTTAGCTGGGTCGGCGCGTGCTGTGATTGGTTAGCTGGGTCGGCGCGTGCTGTGATCGGCTAGCTGGGTCGGCGCGTGCTGGGATTGGTTAGCTGGGTCGGCGGGTGCTGGGATTGGTTAGCTGGGTCCGCGG
>NW_015505795.1:95708-109459 GCF_001515645.1 Sinocyclocheilus grahami | reverse complement strand
GATTGGTTAGCTGGGCCAGCGTGTGCTGTGATTGGTTAGCTGGGCCAGTGTGTGTTGTGATTGGTTAGCTGGGTCTGTGTGTGCTGGGATTGGCAGCACTCGGCGCCTGGTCGGGAAATGACACGCCCCTTACCATAGCTGCCTGCAAGCTTCTGTGTAAATATTGCGTCAAAATCAAATCAATTTGAGTGCGATTTAATCCCAGATGATTGTAACCACTTTAAATTCGTCTGTCTTGGGAAAGCTAGCGTGTCTGCGACATAGTGATAACACTTGTTGCCTTCTCTAGTGCAGCTCAACCAGGTATCGTCCCAGTCGTCGATATTTGTGATATCACAAATCCCGGAAAATATGCGTTGTAGTCCAAACGAGTCGTTCGTTGTAGTTTTTGAAAAGTGATTTCTGTTCAATAAAATATCTCCTTTTGAAGTGGAATTTGAACTTTGTAACTTTGCAGATCTTTTTTATGCTCAAACAGCAACATTACAGAATAACTAAAGTTGAAAAAGTGAAAAAGCATAATAGGAACCCTTTAAGTGAAAGTTCACCTCATCCAGTCCGTGTAGTAGAGGTTCTTTCCATCAGTAGTCAGTCCGAAGGGATACTGAATTCCCTCCATAAGCTGCCTCCGACTGCCCTGCTGCGGATTCATGCACTCTACTTTATGTGTACCTGCATCAGAAACACCAAACATCATCATTAACACAAACGAGACACTCAAACAGCTGTGACTTTACTGCACTAGTAAATGTTTCTCAGTGAACTGGAGGCGTACCAGCATCCGCCCAGCACAGCAGAGACGTC
This sequence comes from Sinocyclocheilus grahami, assembly GCF_001515645.1. NCBI lineage: Eukaryota > Metazoa > Chordata > Actinopteri > Cypriniformes > Cyprinidae > Sinocyclocheilus > Sinocyclocheilus grahami. Next base: position 108,655 of record NW_015505795.1, on the reverse strand, counting down.
TGGGGGTCGTAAGTTAAACCGTTGGGGAGGCCCAAATCATCCTTGGCCAGGACCCTGCGATTGGTGCCGTCCATGTAAGCCATCTCGATTTTGGGGGCGTCCCTGTTCCAGTCGGCCCAGTAAATGTAGCTGAGGAAGAAAAAGAAAAGCCTTTACAATAACTATTTCACTGCAGAAAAAATGGTACTTTGGAAATCACTCAAATTCATAATGCTAAGAATGAGTGTTTTTTTGTAACAAAGCTGTAATCATGGTCTAAAACTAATGCAGGTGAAATGAGAAAAAGCAACCACCATAAATATCAGCCATGAAACTGTATTTTGCATTATTTTTAATATAACGTTATGCTGCTAAATTTAGGGTGCCTCTACACAGCCAAATTAAAGGGTTAGTTCACCGAAAAATGAAAATTAGTCCATGTTTTACTCATCCTCAAGGCATCCTAGGTGTATATGACTTTCTTCTTTCAGACGAATCCAATCGGAGTTATATTAAAAAATGTCCTGGCTCTTCCAAGCTTTATAATGGCAGTGGGTGTTTTTTTTTTTTTTTTTCAACAGTCCAAAAGACGTCAAATAAAGCGCATCCATAATTAATTAAACGTGCCTCACACAGCTTTGGGGGGTGAATAAAGGCTTCCTGTAGCGAATCAATGTGTTTTTGGAAGATATATCCATATTTAAAACGTTAGAAACTGTTTTCTCTAACTTCTGCTTTCCGTTCCCGAAAGCGCATGAAAAAACACTCGCCCACTGCCATTATACAGCTTGAAAGAGATGAGACATTTTTTAATATAACTCCGATTGGATTCATCTGAAAGAAGAAAATCATATAAACCAAGGATGCATTGAGGGTGAGTAAATCATGAGCTAATTTTCATTTTTGGGTGAACTAACCCTTTAAGGCTGCTCAGTGCCTGCTCAAAATTCAGTGTAAAGACATAATGCCACTTTAAAACCAGATTAGATTATGCCTGCTCTGCCACCTCTAAAGACACCTAAATGTCACTTAAGAAGCACTTCTTTGCTGTGTAAAATTGGCATGTGTAAAGAAACATTTATTATTGAATTGCTCACACGACTTACAAGGGTCAGATTATCACACTTCATTGTTATCAGTCTTATTGATTTAACCAAGCATTGCGTTGCATTTCTATCCAACTATATCTTTACTTGCCAAAATCACTTTTGTTAATTTTAGACGCTGGTTGTTTCTAGTTAGTCACGCACCCATTGGTGGGATCAGTTATGATGGCTCTCGGGTTAACCAGGTCTGTGTTAATCAAGACATGGCGCTGGGATCCGTCTAATGAGGAAACTTCAATTCTGTCCTTTATGGAGTCTGTCCAGAACACGTTTCTGCCCAGATGGTCGATAGCGATGCCTTCAGGACTGCTGAGATCTGACACAGAAATCAGTTTGAAAATCAGTGTCAGACAACTTCTTAAGATCCTATGAAATCAAAACTGATCTTTTGTGATCCACAGAAGACTGCGAATAGGTTTGGAACGATGCAATGAGTCATTTTTGGGTGAACTATTGGTTAAAATTGATGCTACCTAATTTAATGATGTGGACGGGTACTCCTCCTTGTAGACCAGCTTTGCTAATGGCAGGTGTGCTGATGTCTGTCCAATACACCATCTTCTCCACGCAGTCAAAAGCAATTCCAATCACCACTTTCTCCTGCAAAAACGATAAAAAAGACATGCATGGAACGACTCTAAAGCTGCCTTCAGGCATTCATATATCTGTCTGGCTGTGAACGGCTGTCTAGACAAAACGTGAAACCACACATCCAGAATCTGAGTCAGATGAGTCTTGGGCAAGCTTTGTTACCAACACATTTTTCCTTGCTTAATAAGCTTCACTGATGTTAGTCATTATAGTAAATGTTAGCATGTGAGCAGTAAATAAGAACAGATGGGATGTAGATTTATTCAAACTTATGATTTCCCACAGTACTGCACATAATAGGACCTAAAAAGTCAATTTCGTGGGTCAGTGGATGAAAATATAAACCTTGTGCATATGCTGCACGAGTAGCTTAACACAATAAATTGGCAATATAATCAGAAATAGCAAGAAACCATAATAAATTTGGGGTCAGTAAGAGTGCTTGGACTCAGCAAGGATGCATTAAATTGATCAAAAGTAACAGTAAAGACAATTATAATGTTACAAAAGATTTATATTTCAAATAAATGCTGCTCTTTTTAAATGTATATTTACTAAAGAATCCTGAAAATAAAAATGTATCACAGTTCCCACAAAAATATGAAGCAGCACAACCAGTGGTCGAATTGTAAAATAAATTCAAGGGTAATGGTGGGGATTTTTGTTGATAACGATAATTAATATTTTGCCGAGTGTGTTTTTGTGCTGGTTTAGGCTTGGATAAATAAATGACACTAAATTCGCCAGTAGGTGGCGGCAAGTGTCTGTTTTAATGAATGATTCATTGAACCCTTCAGTCAAACCATTCTTTCAAAATGGCTAATTCAATTAGTATGGAAGCAAGTTGACTGTCTTTATGAATGGATCATTACATAATTGGCTCAATCCATTCGTTCAAAAACAAATTAATTTAGGAAAAATACACCACAGTGTTGCTCTGTGACGCACAACAGCTCTGCTCCGGCTTTGTTTGGAACTATTTCATTTGCAAAACAGAAAAAAAAAGACAAAATGTGTCTAAAATGTAATGTAAGGATCATGTGACACTGAAGACTGGAGTAATGATGCTGAAAACTCAGCTTTGATCACAGCAACAAGTTACATTTTACAATATACAGTATATATACACATAGAAATCAGTTACTTTAAACTAATAATATTTCACAAAATGCACTGCATTTTGATCAAATAAATGCAGCTTTGGTGAGCACAAGAGACTTCTTTCAAAAACGTTAAAAAATCTTGAATACAGTTTTATACTTAAGAAACAGTTTAGTCAAGGGCGCCTGCAGAAAACATGCATGTTAACATCATTTTCCTTTGTAAATATTCTGCTCTGTTTCTCCTGGAATCCCTCCTCACATTCTAAAGTTAAGGAGGTTATGTAATCAGCAGAGGCAGCATATGGCTCTGAAAAACAATTTCTCTCACTAATATTTCCAAGAAAAACAAAGTTAAGCAATTCTAAAATTCCCCAGCAGTTCTCTGGCTCGGTGTTATCAACAGTTGAACTGAGAGAGACAAACTACGAGCAGAACACAAACCACAGTGACACGTTCGCTCTGCAGTTACTAACATCACTAAACAGCCTCTCCATTAATGCATTCCAGAGCTTCAAAACATCAGAGCAAAGACTTCTGGATGACTCTACAGACTGTACAGAGCATAGAGCAATTTTGTGAATAATTTGGCCTAAAACACTTCATGACAATTTATAACCAACACAAGTATGTGTTGCGCTCTCGGGCGTTAGTAAAAGGCTTTACCGGGAGGTGCAGTGCAGTTTTAGCTTCGTTCTTCTTCAGGTTGTGACCTTCCAGAGGAATATACTCAATCTTCCCGCTCTGGGCGAAGAGGATGTGGCTGCCAGGAGGCAAAGGACTGACGTTAGGATCGGGTGTTGGTCCAATCGGGCGAGGGACATCATGACCAGGACCTGAGGAACAGAAGATGCATGATTATAAATGACTTAATTTATAATCATATGACAATTCACCACCTATGTGTACAGTAATGGTCAATGTGGCAATAAAAATGTATTAGTACAAAAATTGGCATTGATGTCATATGTTGTTACAATTCTAAAATTCCCCAGCGAGCCCCCAGCAGTTCTCTGGCTCGGTGTTATCAACAGTTGAACTGAGAGAGACAAACTACGAGCAGAACACAAACCACAGTGACACGTTCGCTCTGCAGTTACTAACATCACTAAACAGCCTCTCCATTAATGCATTCCAGAGCTTCAAAACATCAGAGCAAAGACTTCTGGATGACTCTACAGACTGTACAGAGCATAGAGCAATTTTGTGAATAATTTGGCCTAAAACACTTCATGACAATTTATAACCAACACAAGTATGTGTTGCGCTCTCGGGCGTTAGTAAAAGGCTTTACCGGGAGGTGCAGTGCAGTTTTAGCTTCGTTCTTCTTCAGGTTGTGACCTTCCAGAGGAATATACTCAATCTTCCCGCTCTGGGCGAAGAGGATGTGGCTGCCAGGAGGCAAAGGACTGACGTTAGGATCGGGTGTTGGTCCAATCGGGCGAGGGACATCATGACCAGGACCTGAGGAACAGAAGATGCATGATTATAAATGACTTAATTTATAATCATATGACAATTCACCACCTATGTGTACAGTAATGGTCAATGTGGCAATAAAAATGTATTAGTACAAAAATTGGCATTGATGTCATATGTTGTTATGTAAGTTTAGCTTCATCAGCTGCAGCAGTGGCTTTGTTCCAAAAACCTAATGAGCTGCCTATGCAGGTACTGTATTTTAGGACAGTGTTTGTCAACCAACAGGCCTCAGGAGTCTTTCAATGGCCTACAAGATAGCTTAAAACTATTTAAAATGCGACTAAACGAGCTTTGAAGTAAAAGTTTAGATGTTGACTATTTGTCAGCACAACTGTTTTCAACATTGCTAATAATCAGAAATGTTTCTCGAGCAGCAGATCAGCATATTATACTGATTTCTGAAGGATCATGTGACACTGAAGACTGGAGTAATGATGCTGAAAATACAGCTTTGATCACAGCCGCGAATAAATTGCAGTTTACAATATATTCACATAAAAATAATCTATTTTAAATAGAAATAATGTCTTACAATATTAGTTTTTACTGTATTTCTAAAATTAATGCAGGCTTGGTGAGCAGAAGAGACTTTATTTCAAAAATATAGAAAAAAATCTCTCTGACTCCAAACTTTTGAACGGCCTTGGAGCCAAAAAGGTTGCGAACCTCTGTTTTATGCCATCCTGCTCCTGACACTAAAGTAGGCAAAATACATGCGTCCTTCCAGAATGCATTGCAACAAGCAATATGTGTCTTATGTACTTTTATGCTTACAAGAATATTGCAACAATATTTCAGAATTAGTCAGTGATGATTGTCGTTTCAGTTAGTCTGCTGACTTATAAGACAGTTCTCTCTGTAGACAGCAAAGCAGCTCTTGGTTTTGGAACAGAGTCTTTATGAGTAAAGCATGTGTAGGACTCACACTCAGGAAAGCGCCCGGGTCCCGTTCGCGTCCCAGAGATCTCCAGTCCATCGCGGTTCACACACCAGCACTGCCCTGCACTGGCATGACACTGCATGGGGTCGTACTCGCCCTGGGAGTCACAGGTCGGCACATACTGACCGGATACAGGACGGGGGCCGCGGGGCCCAGCGCCCAGAACGCTATCTCTATGCAGCTGGCAGCGCGTCTTCTCATATTCTGCACAGATACAAATACACACACAGTTAACCCTATAAACCTTACCTACTGTATCATATTTGACATGCAAAGCCTCTAAATGATCAACATGATCAAACCTTGCTGTTTAAATTTGCTGTTAAACACACTCAATCTACTCCATGCCTTCTGTCGTCTGATTGATAGTTTAGACATTTTTTTATCAAGTTAAAGCTCTTTTAGTGTAATTGTACAAAAGTCCACCTTCAGCTTGTGCTTCACGCATCTTTTTGCTGTCAAATCTTGACTGATTTTTAGTAGGGACGCATAAAATCATGAGTATGTTTTGATTTAAAGGTCAGAAGCTATAGCTTACATGAAAAAAAGAATTACAAACATGGCACTTACATTAAATAATTTTATATATACTTGCTAATTTATTCATTAATGTGTAATATGTTATATTTTTTAAACAAATTATGAGCTCTAAAAGATTTCTGTATGAGCTCTTTTGCTTTAGACCTTTTACAAATGTTATCATAAAATAAAATGCTAAGGTTACCACCGCATCTTTCTGAAAAAAAAATGCAGTGATTAATATATCGTTTATTTATAGTTCAATCATGACAACTCTCGGAACATTTTAGCATGGTGATGGATATGGCAATGTTAATGTATTTGGTCTTGGTGGAATAGATCTGCTACGCTGCTGCTGCTGAATTGCTGCTGCTGTTGGTTATTGCTGTAGTTGTAGATTATTGCTGCTGCAAGCAAGTACAGGAACTTGCTACTGCCAATGCATATGTCGATACGGTGCCGTGAGTATTTAAGACATACTGCTGCTGCACAAATAGCATATAAAATAACCCCGTAGCAGATCTATACAGGTGGAGCTGGGGAAGGTGGAGGGTTTCAGAGAACTCTGAAAGCGCGCTGCAGGAATCTCTAGTGAATGCTAGCCAGCCATATAAATGCAAGGCAGTAAGCTCATTGGCTGCATATGCAGCATGAACCAATCAGCTTGTGCCAAGTCGTTTAACTCTCTGAATATCATCAGTTACGTTAACAACCCGTCAGAATGCGCCATCTAGAGTTTCATGACTGAACTGTATATTTATTTCCAAATCTTCAATGTACTGTCATTATAAAATAACTTTATTATTGTTTATTTAATTCTAACAAATAAGTTCCTGTAAAAAACTATCCAAAATTAATAATAATTATATATCGGTATCGGCATCGGCTATTGGCCAAAATGATTTGAAAATTATTGGCATATCGGATATCGGCAAAAATACAATATCGTGCACCTCTAATTTTTAGTAAACGTAAGAATAACTTTAGTGATATTTCCAGATGAACACTTACTGGACTGAAGCAACTTTGCTTATCTGATGAATTGAATCATGAATAATTTTTTTGAAAAATCTCAAGTCTCAAATACGATTGTCAGACTTTTGAGGAGCGTTTAGCATCATTGGATTGCATTGCATTATATGTTTTGATCATTTAAATCTCATCTTTCGAAGACATATTATTGGAGATATAGAGGGATGTCTGATATTTGTATCATTTTATGTAAGTATCTGCTGTACTGTTATAAAGATCTCATTGATTTACATTACAAGCAGCAGATTTTCATCACTTTTTGTCCCTATAAATATCAGCATCTGTGCCCAATTGCATATTTTTGCTCAGTTTGGGCCTCTGAATAAAACTAAAACGGTTTTTCTAACTATTCTTTCATATGCTTCAGTCTATATTATTGTATAAAGCGCTACATAAATAAAGGTGACTTGACTTTTTTCAAGTGCTTTAGGCTTTACAGGGTTAAAAAGCACATAAACTTGATAGTAGTAGTGCATTTATTGCATACCTGCTCATGCTATTGTATTTTACAGAGCCAGACTTTTGACTTTTGGTTTTTATTTGCAGTTTAGAGATTGTCTGGCTAACATGAAAAGCGACTGACCCACATAGTATGTGAAAAGTATTTGCAATGTCAACCAGCGGAGGCTCAATGCTAAAGTTAACCTGTCAAACACTGACCCCTGGGCTTATGCAGACAGTCAACAGATCCAGGATCGAACTTCATCTCTTTCTAAGAATTTCCAGTATTTCCACTGAAAAGCAATCAGTGCAACAGCTCTGGGGTTAAATCTGAAACAGATATGCTCATGTGAGCTGCTGCGGTACATTACATCAGTCTAAAGAGCTCCGTCTGCTCGTCCCTGGAAAGCAAATCAGGTTACAATAACAAAACTCAACGCTCTGCAGACTAATCAATACCATTACTACCACAATCATGACAGAGCTCATAGTCGACATGACACACTGAAGACAAACATGCCTTAGGCAATACAGGGCTCTCAAACTAGATTTTAAAGCGTGTAAAATCATTTCAGTCTGAACCAGAATATAAAGTCATGCTCCACAGAGTCTGTTTTGAATTATTAAGTTAAATCTCAGGAAAAGCTGAGTATCCTGACTATCCAGGTCATATTTTGCATAAAAATTAGGTCTATATTTAAAACAAATGTAATTTTATATATATATATATATATATATATATATATATATATAACTTCAAAAATCATACTATCTTCAAAATCAGATACCTTATATTTAAGAGAGACTTCATTTAGAGTTTTTATTTTTTGGGAAATTAGATTTTCATTATTTTTAAAATACTATTCGAAAAGAAATAGACTGTAAATTTGAAGTGTTTACATTTAGAAATTAAATGGAATAATCAGGATTTAAAAAAATATTTTAGTATAAAGTCTATTATTATGCTCACCAAGGCTTATCCTATTTGATCCAAATATAGTAGAAAACAAAAATATTTGTATTTAAAATAACTGTTATCATTTTGGATATATTTAAATGTGGCATTTATTCCTGAATTTTCTGAAGGACCATGTGTCTTCCATGTGACACAGAATAAATTACATTTGACAATATATTCACCTAGAAAACAGCTATTTTAATTTTATTTTGATTATTTTGATCAAATAAATGCAGCACTGGTGAGCAGTACAGACTTCTTTCAAATATATATATATATATATATATATATATATATAAATAAACAAACATAATTATTTCAAACTTTTGACCGGTGTTGTACACTTCTGCTAAAAGTTTATTCTGGCAGTTTTAATGACAACATATATGACCTTCAAGCTCATAAAATTCAACAATACTGATGCCATGGGGTCCTAAAACTCTTTGAAACCAAAGCAGCTGGTCAGTTCCCAGCAGACACGCAGCTGTCAAGCTGATTTTCATGGCGGCAGGGTTAAGCCGCGACACACCTCAGGGGTCAAGAGGTCAGGTCGTGTTGTAATATTTAAAGAGTGGAGGGTCGTCTCTCATTAGAACGACTGATACGGTTTGTGACATGAACTGTGGGTAAAAGGGCTCCGAAATAACAGCATAAAGAGCTGTTGTCTACTTTAAACTTTGTGATACTGTAGTGTTGCTCAAGGCTGGATGCTCATGCAATGACGCGCAGATGATTCTCCAAACCCAAGCGTCCAAAAACCTAATGAAATTCTCCAAATATGCTAGAAATGGCTTTAGTGGTATGTAGCAGAACTATGAATAAACCAGCAAAGCTGTTTGTGAAGGTTATGGGTCTGAATGAATGAGCACAACAAAACCAAAAGACACAACGGATGTTCATTTACAGCTAAGGTCTACCTGTAGAGCAGTGGAAACCATCGCCATAGAAACCAGGGTTACACTGACAGGTGAAAGATCCAGGTGTGTTGAAGCAGACGGCATTTTCATGACACTGATTCACCTGACACTCGTCTATGTCTGAAAGAGAGAAAGACAGAAACAAACAAAGAAAATGTACCAGTTAAATTAAAAATGTTTTGCAAAGAATTATGTCAAATGTTTTAAAAATAAAAAAGAAAATGAAATATTTATGATCCCATTTATACGTATTAATGTTTAGAAAAAAATATATGTAAAATGCTTTACATTTTATTTTCTACAGCTGTTTCTGATTTTATTACGTCATCCGCTGTGCTTCGTAGGAAGGAAAGAAAGGAAATAAATGAATAAGAAATTAAATTTTACTTAAAGAAATTTTTTTTGCATTTAAACGGCAATTAAGCACAGTGAAAATGTTTAATAAATGTAAATGATCTTTTTTTTTATTAATTATTATAAATGAAATAATTGGATAATACATTCATTATAATTAAATAATAAATGTTGAAATTTTAAACAAATGTATTACATTTAAATAGTGGATAAATGTAATAACTTATGTAATGAAGCTGAAAAATGAATGAATTGTGCAGGAGTGACTGGAAACAGAAATGAAAGCAGATCACAGCTGTGTGTGTCTGTTTTCCCTCTCGGCTCATAATCACACTGAGGCCAAGTCCATTAACATCATGCCAAGTCATTTATATTTCTCTGACAACTAATGAAGATTTGCAGATGTAGAAAATCCTGCATTTACAGCAGTGGCTGACTAATAGGAGTTTTAATGACCAATATACATATGAAATTAAAAAATAAAGATTAAAGGCAAAATTGATGTATTCAAATGAAATTAAAATTATTATAATTTTTTTTTTTAAAAGTACACTATCTATTGACCAGACTGTTGAATATACACTAGGCCGAATGAACACTTCTATTAATTAATCAATCATGCAAATAAATCACCAACAATGACCAAATATCTGCTGATGGATCAGCCTGGAAAACATTAAAATGGTGTGTATTCTTCTAATAAATCTTATGAATGAAAGCATGTCTGTATAGAGAGGCAGAGGCCCACCCTGACAGCTGCGTCCATCTCCCATGAATCCCGGCAGGCAGGTGCAGATGTAGGAGGATCCTCCGGTGTAGCTGCAGCGAGCGCGTTCAGGGACGTCACAGTCATGAGTGCCGATGCGACACGGGTCCACGGGACGCTGCACCTCTACAACACAGCACGACTGAGAATGACCAATATACATATGAAATTAAAAAATAAAGATTAAAGGCAAAATTGATGTATTCAAATGAAATTAAAATTATTATAATTTTTTTTTTTTTAAAGTACACTATCTATTGACCAGACTGTTGAATATACACTAGGCCGAATGAACACTTCTATTAATTAATCAATCATGCAAATAAATCACCAACAATGACCAAATATCTGCTGATGGATCAGCCTGGAAAACATTAAAATGGTGTGTATTCTTCTAATAAATCTTATGAATGAAAGCATGTCTGTATAGAGAGGCAGAGGCCCACCCTGACAGCTGCGTCCATCTCCCATGAATCCCGGCAGGCAGGTGCAGATGTAGGAGGATCCTCCGGTGTAGCTGCAGCGAGCGCGTTCAGGGACGTCACAGTCATGAGTGCCGATGCGACACGGGTCCACGGGACGCTGCACCTCTACAACACAGCACGACTGATTCAATTAACTGATGCAGATACATGTGAAACAGTCTGAATATCCCTGCAGGAATGATACATCACAAAAGAGATCTCTTAAATACAGGGTTCGTACACATTTTTACCAATACATTTCCATGACTTTTCCATGACTTTTGAGACAATATTCATGACCTAAATGTTCCATTATTTTACAATAAGAATAAAAATCTGTTCAAATTATCATAGCATATGTTAACTAAAATGAATGAATATTAATGCTACTCGTTTGCTTTCTTGTTTTAGTAATAAATACAAGCAGCAACTGCGCCAGACCTTACTCCACATTTCACATCACTGAATATTATCATTTATTTAACTGTGTGGCCAGGATGGCCATTTTGGTGTCATTTTGTGTGTATTTTTGCTGCTTAAATGCAACAATCTGCGCTTTAGAGCCCTGCATTTCAGCCCGAGCCCAACGGCCCCAACTTATTTATGGCTTCGGGACAATTTTCACGTCATAGCTCAGACACGGGGCAGGCATCAGGCTTGCTTCCTCCTTATGTTTATATTCTAGATATCCATCAATTCTTATGGTGATGACAAAGATTTGCCGCGCTGGTGGAAACAACACGAGACCGTGCTACCGCGACTGTCAAGAGTGGCTCGGACGGTGTTTAGTGTCCAGCAGCAGCGAGTGCTGGAAGAGTTCCATGTTAAAGCACACACAAAGCTGCGCTTTAACTTGATGATCTGAATCAGGTGTTCATTTTTGTGAAGCACTCCTGCTCAAGACCGAGACAGCAGAAAGCATATACTGTTTGTTTTCTAACAAAGCACACCGTATGCTGATATTGTGAGTGCACACAAATAAAAGTAGACCCTTAACAGTCCCGAATGATGTATTACTCTTACCTTTATGAGCAAAAATAACTGGTTGTTTCCACTGTTATAAGAAAAAAAATGCAAGTGATCGTGCTGGCGACTCCATGTCCTGCAAAGTGCGCTTTAGCTTCTCTGCACAAACGATTGGATACGCTCCTAATAGCACACATTTATCTAGGTTAACCATTTAAACTAACATTGTTTTTTAAGCATTTTATATAGGCCTATAGATTTTATTTTAGTCAAGAGGTGATTATTTGAGAAGGCTAAATTGATCAAACATAGGCTATGATTAATTCACTGTCTGCCACTGGCCGCTTGGTCGTTACTTTAAAAAAACAAAAACTTGAATTTAACAAACAAAAACATTTTCCAAACATATGTCTAAAATATATATATAACCACTTTTGTCATTAAAAACGAAATGGAACTATTTTAATGGCTACAACAGCAGCTGTGTAATTGGGGAAGAGAGAAAGAGAAAAAATGTGGATGTGACTGCGCACCGTCTCTGGAGCGCGCGAGTACCGAATGGCTTAAAAAGACGTGCAAATAAATAATAAAATTTTCTGACGATGCAACAATGACCCGATTAGGCAAGTGACAATTCTGTCAACTGTCCCGAAATGCGAGTGAAAGTCTTGTATCGCAGCGTGCAGCGGCTCTTGTAGCGCAGACAAGAGTGTGAAGAGCCGATGTGAAGCCGTTTGAAGAGAAAGTCAAAGAGAGAAGACGCGTACAGCTGAATCACTCACGCTGTTTTCAAATGACTGATTTGATCAGTCTGTGTGGACTGGACTCAGTCTGTAGGTTTGATTATTTACTCATCAAACCTACATGCTATAGGCTTTTGAATAAATGTGTGAATATCCATCATTTTAAATTCAAAAGCCGCGGGAATGAGTAAAACGATGCGCAATCCCGCACCGAAATTCAGGACCTGATTAAACACAATTCTATTATACAGTCTTGTGAAATAGATTTCAATGACTTTTCCAAAACTTTCTGGGTTTATTTATTTTTCCAAAACTTTTCCAGGCCTGGAAATTGGTGTTTTAAAATTCCATGACTTTTCCAGGTTTTTCATGACCGTACGACCCCTGTAAATATCTCAATCTCATTTCTCACAGACAGAAATGAGATTTAGATGAGACTTTTGAAGAAGCCTACAGCTTCGTTGATGTTTTAATGAGAAAAAGATCCCTCTAATCTCCTTTAGAGATGTTTTGCTTTACAAAAAACTCTCTCAGACTGTGATTCAGAAGTCACAGATGTCTACTATATATATATATATATATATATATA